>NC_052489.1:17627882-17927882 GCF_009730915.1 Dioscorea cayenensis subsp. rotundata
GGGCTACGTATTGCTTCACAAAACTACTTCAAATACAAAAAATAATAAGCCTAACAAAATTTTGCATATGTAAAGACAATTAACAAATTAAATTTTACAAAAAAAAAAATGTTTTGGTTTTAAAATAACTGGTAATGAACAAATAGTCCTTCTCAAGTTAAGTTATTCACAAAACCTCATGATCTCAAGAATCAAGCGCCCTTCCTTTAACATACGCTTTTTGACCTTTCCGCAAAGAATATCGATGTTGACATAAAGGTAACTGATTTTAATTGGGTTGGCTCTTAGTTTTTAAGCGAAAACACCAAATTTTAGGCTGAAACCCATAATTTTAATAGAAAAATCAAATTTTAAACGCAAATGTGCTATATGTTAAGTAAAAACTTATGTGGTTGAACAAAAACACACAATATTAAACAGAAAGTATATATTTTAAGCGGGAAGTACATGTTGTAAGATAAAAATAAACTAACGGAGCGAATGTATTAATCGAAAAGAAATGTATGCTGCATTAAAAAGTAAACCAGAAAAAGAGGTTGTCCTGCAACTAAGTGTCGAGGTTTGCTATTCAAGATGTTTTGAAATCCTCAAGAAGAGAATTCATTTTCCCTTAAAATAATAATATAAAAATATACATAAATTTAAAGATATTTATTATTTTATGAAAATTGAAAATAATAATAATAAAACAAATAACAAAAAAATTTAAAAATTTTGTTTTTGTGTTCTTGAGATAATAATATAAAAATATACAGAAATTATTTTGATATAGGTTGTTCTCCCCACCTTATTAAAGAGTCTAAAATGTAACATAGGTTGTTCTCCCCACCTTATTCATTATATAATATAATATTATATATCGATAAATAAAATTCTTTATATATCTTAAGTATATAACAATGTTTTCAATGTATTGTTTGTATTTATTCCTTTCACTCATAGAACTATGTGAAATATAGAAGATAGTGAACTTAACCGAATTTCCAAGTGTAAGGCCAATTAACAAATTAAATTAACTCAAATTATTTTTTGGAAGATAATCATTTGTTGAAAGATAGAAAAGTTCAATGACATATCTCATAGGTTAATCAAACTGATTCCAAACTTTTTGCTTATAATATTATACAACGAAATTACATATATATTAATATAAAAATATACATAAAAAATTTTGGCAACTTTACCTTGAATAGTTTTGAAGAGGACAAAGTTCATATGCAATAAATATGATAAGATCTTTATAGTAATTGACATTAAATTTTCCCTCTTACTGTGTATCTAGTAGCCTACCAAGAATAGATAACTTATAAATATTAGCATATGCTTCTATTTTCTTTGACTAAAACTATCATAAATAAATAATTTTGAGTACTTATACATAACTAATATGACAAATATCGAAAATATGCCTCACATTAATACCTACACCTTATTATCTTTTCACCTAATCATTATTAAAAAAATCATATATATATATACACATGTCATAGATGAAACACTAACAACAAAACAAGATATCAGTAATATGAGAACATTTCTTAATGCTTGGGAAAATGCCAAAAAAGTAAAAGTTGTATTTGATTATAATTACCAAATTCTCAGAATTATGTTTTTGAATCCATAGATTACTGGAAAGCAAAAGATACAAGGACATATGATAGATGTCAACTTGGAAATACTAACTAAAAAAGGAAAAAACATATGAGACAAATTAATTAGGAGACATAAAAAAGGACATATCTGATAATTAAAATAGACATGGATGAGACCAACTCTGCTTTGGAAAAGATTTGTCATTTTGAAAACCTTTTCATAATATGAAAGGCCAGAAAAAGGACACCAACTCTGCTTTTGTGAATCTGCTACAAATCATGTCTTCTTTATCTTTCATCATGTGATTTTGACCTTATAGAAAATTTATAGGTCACTATAATAAAATCGTACTTCTATCTTATCCTCTTTTATTCGTGCCACTGTCAAGAGATATGAATCAAGCTAAGACAATCTAAACCTATGCCTTCATTTCTCACTAAATAATTAAGCCTCATTGATCATGGCCATCCACTGATACATTAAATTATTCGAGGCATTAATATATATATATATATATGTTGATTTTTTTTAAAAAAAATGAACAACCATTAATACCTTAAACATAGGAGATGCCTTAAGTATGAAATTCTACTAATTCATAATCAATCCCATGTTCATTTTGTCAATCTCCATTTTGTATTTTTAGTGACTACTACAATGTTTATCAGTCTCCTCCTGTCAATCATTTTGTTTTTTACTTCTTAATAATGCACAATGTCTGACATTCCTACAGCTATACATTGTTTTAATAGTTCACAATCCTTGGCAAGTTGAGCTCTTTGGCTACTCACAAACGTTGATGTATTCTCTATAAAGCTAAAATGTATTCTTCCAAGTTTATTTATGATGTACATTCAAATTTGCATTGTTCCAACCTATATAAAGAAAGACTGTTAAAGAAAATGGAGAAAGAAAAGGGAAGCAATATGTCTAAGTTCAAGAGCAATTCTGTTTTTTGTGGTAGTAGTGAAGGGAGGAAAAAGAGTTACCAAGATGCTGCCATTAATCTTGCCTAAAAAATAGTTTGGATTCTATCTATTTATCATCACCATTTTTCTTTGAAGCAATATGTCTAAGTTCAAGAGTATTTATGTTTTTTGTGGTAGTAGTGATGGGAAGAAAAAGAGTTACCAAGATGCTACCATTAATCTTGCCGAAGAATTGGTTTGGCTTCTATATATTTTACTATCACCATTTCTCTTTAAATTGTTCCTTTTCACTTTCTTTTTTTCTCTGTTCTTCTTCTTAAAACATAAGTGAATCATTGAATGCCTTTGAAATATATTACCAAATGTTTGCGTTTTCAGGTGTTGAAAAATATTGATTTAGTGTATGGAGGAGGGAGTATTAGATTAATGGGTTTGATTTCTCAAGATGTGTTTAATAGTGAAAGGATTGTTCTTGGGATGATTTCGTTTATCCCCCCATCATTTTTTTCTCAAGAAAATGATTATTATAACTTCATTCATTGAATGAAAATCTTTGAATATTATTAACCAAATCTTTTATCCATTTATTCAGTGTCATTCCAAAGCCTCTGATGGCTAAATAGGTAGGTAAATAAAATGTTTGTTCTCCTTTTTCTAATGTGTACATTTTTGGATGCCCTATCACTAAAAAACATATCATTTCATTTCTCCACATATAATAATACTTATTTTGCGATACTATGTTTTTATTTTTTATTTTTTCATTTTCCCATTTGATGTTCAGATCATTGGTGTCAATATTGAGTGATGATAAATGTAGGTTATACACTAATTAGGCAAAGCAATGAAGGCATCAGCATGTAGGTTATATAAGCGACAGAAACAGTTGTGACAATGTTGTATACATACAAATTCATATCAACAATAGTATGTGTGAATATTGTGAATATTACAAAGGAATACATTCCATGTATAAACAATATTTACATACCTATTAATAACTACAAAATAAAATGGCAAAAATTATTATTATGAAAATTTTAATGTAAACCTATATTCTATGTATAAGAATTAAATTAACATAATCATCTTCATTTAATCAAAAATAACTTTCTTAAGCCATTTTATGACTATCTTTCTTCTACCTTAAGGTTTGAATTGAAGTTTAAAAACATATTTGTTTCTTATATCCTATTTATATATATTTTGGACATTTTTTCTTCTTGAGCATCAAGATCTTCTTTATTATCCTTCCATCATTCTATGTGAATATAATTAAAAAAAATTCCTAAGAAACCAAATTCTTAGAGAAATTTGAAAAATATATATAAAGTGAAAGTTTGTGTAAATAAATAAAAGAACTACTTTCTCAATCATTCTACACTAAATAAAGATATAAATAAATAAATAAATAAATAAATAAAGAAATAAATAAATAAATTAGACAAGCATATTAGTTAAGTTATTGCAACAAAGGAGAGAACAACCGAGAGGAAGGCTTAATATTTAAAAATGTTTTTTTTTCAAAGTATTTAAATAAAGTCATTTTCATCATTAAATGAAAAATATAACATATTTAAGTAATATATTTCCCAGCCCTTCAAATTTTGAGATTCCTCTACTGAAAATGATTTAAAAAAATTATATTATCAATGGTTATATTTTACAGAATTTATACTATTTTTGCAATCTTTCATTTTGATATATTCAACTCACAGCGTTTGCACGGGTCTTTACACTAGTACATTATATTGTTATACGAAGCATTTCTTCCACCTCAAGCAATCATAGATGTAGAATGCCCACATCAAACACCATTTCTCAAGAGTAGCTACTATAACCCAGCCTTGCTTCTGATCAATGCTTTTAACATGCCTAGATTCAAAGGTCTTAAGAGATTTTGTTGTTCCTCGATCAACACATTGAAGCTGGAATCATCTCCTCAATGGAGATCTAACACATCTAGGTTCTCCAAGGTAAAGTATCTCGGCGTAGTTCATCCAAAGCTAATTGATTTTGTCTTTTTTTGTGTATTCACTATGGAAAAATTATTTCATAAGAGATACAAGATTAGGGAGAAGGTGAGATCAAGAAAGGTATTATTTTTCTTCATTAATTTTTCTTGAATTTTGATTAATAGTTTGAGTTGTTTTTGGTTTTTGTTCACAAGGGGCATGAGATTAGAGAATAGCTCAAGAAATGTACCACTTTCTTTCAATTTTTTTGGTTTATTTGTTTTATTTTTCCCATTAAATTTTGATTCAACATTTAATTTTTTTGTTTTATTTTTGTTGACAAGTATTAGATTGGAGGGAAGAAGAGCTTAAGTACCATTTTTCTTTTTATTTAAATATCTTTGCTTGAATTTTAATTCAAGCTTTCAGTTTCTTGGTTTCGGTTTTGTTTTAGATGTAGAGGAGAAGAAGGTTGAATGTGGAGAGGGATTCATAATTATTTTTTATTTGGTTAGAAATTAATTTTGTAATAATTATTTGTTTAATTTGTTCAAAGGAAAATGCAATTTTTGGTTTTTTTTTCAGTTCAGTATTTTGTCAAATATTCCAACATTTCAATTATAGAACTTTCACAACTTGCAATAAAACATTTCTTACACGTCTTTTGTTTTTGTTACTTAAATAAATAATAAAATCACCATTATATGAAAATTTAAAATTTATCTTATTTTTCTTTCAATGAAGCTCAGTTGGATCATAAGTTAGTTTATTATCGTAATAAGTAAATGTATAAATAATAATATAAATTATCTATAATTGGTACCTACAAAATATAGTGACATATTATAGATATTCAATAAATTTAAAACCTAACACATGCTCTATGATTTAGGTGGATGTAAGTGGAAAATTATTTGTCTCACTTGAAAAAAGTGTTTATGTAAATAACATTTTTTTTTATTTTTTCCATGGTGAGGACAACCATTATAAAAAAAATTAATGCTCATAATAGTTGTCTTATATATGTAATAACAATTGCATTGTTTCTCAAATTTTTCACCAACAACGTGATGTTATGATACAGTGTCAGTTATTTTATTTATATGTTATTTTATTAAATTAGGCATTGATTATTGTCTAAAAATACATTCCCATTTCCATTTGTAAAAAGTCATCTTAGTAAAATTCATACTACCTAATTTATTTAAATCCATAACAAATAAAAACTACAATATATATATATATTTGATAAAAATTGATAAACCACTAATTTATTAAAGAAGGAACACACAATCTAAGACAAGAACCAAATAAATAACTACAAGAGAAAAGCTAAAATCAAAACAAGACCGAACCAAAGTGAGTGCACTCACAAGGGATAGTGCACTTCACATCAACCACACAAAAGTAAAGGAAAAATAAAGAAAGTCAAAGCTGAGTTGTCGAAGCACACCTCCCACTAGCAAAGGCCAGAAAATTGAGGGAGCACCCAAGGTTCTGCATAGAGACATCTGGGAAGCTTTGATTCGGGTTTCTATATGCAGAAATCCAAGCAAGAACCATATGAATAATTTTGTTTAAAAAAAAGATGCGAGGATGCATGAAAATTAAAAATATGATTGTTATACATACATACATACATACATACATACATACATACATATGTATCAACAACAATTTTTTAATCTTTTTTTTAAATACTTCCAAAACAAAAACACACCCTTGAGAGAAGAGATACAGAGAGGATTACATTATTGTTACCTTGGCACTTGAGTTTAACAAGAATGTCATTAGATACCTTTCTATGAACTGTATACTGGGGTTTGAATAGAAATATATAGAGAATGGAACCCTTAAAATCGAAAGAGAGAGAAAAAGTGTGTGTGTGTGTGTGTGTGTGTGTGTGTGAGAGAGAGAGAGAGAGAGAGAGAGAGAGAGAGAGAAAGATGGAAGTAGAGATGATAATGATGAAAAATAGAACCGAGAACATAGTTAAGACAACATCGAATCATTTTTTACCATTGTTGATAAACTATGCCTCTCTCTCTCTCTCTCTCTCTCTCTCTCTCTCTTCTCGTCATCTTCATCATATCTTCATCATATCTTCACCATACCATCACTATATATCCCCTTTCCATGCATTGCACCAACTTTAAAAAAACATATAAAAACAAGCATGCATGATATCTCATGTAATAATATCATTTAGGTTTATATGAATGCATCTTTCAAACCAAAGCATATCATATATATATATATATATATCAATAGGAAGAAGAAGAAGAAGAAGCGAATATATATATATATGTGTGTGTGTGTGTGTGTGTGTGTAAGAGAAGTATGAGTAGAATAAAAGAGAAGGTTTGCTCTAGGGTGTGAAGAGGACAATAATTCAAAAATTTTCAAGTAATAAATGAAATTATTTATCTATCAAGGGGGAAATATAAACAGTAAGAGATCAAACATAATAACATATTTATATTTTGATAGCTTATAATATAATATATTTAATTAACTTATATTAATATATAACAATACACTATATAAATTTTGTTTATTATATATTTTACTTATTAAACAAAAAAAAGAAAGAACAAATCACTCAAAACCAAATAGCAGGAGCTATTTTCAAGATGGGAATAAACTTGCCAGAGATATGAATATCTATAAGCCGATCCAAACCCCCAACCAATTTCCCCCAACGCATACCACTAGAAACAATTGTTCAACCAAAGTCTTATCATCTCCTCTAAGAATCTTTCCAATCTTTTGCATTAATGTCATCTTCGATGCAAACCCTTCACTAACTTCACACATTGTTGGATAAGCTCTCAAACCTTGCAACAATCTCTGAGAAACATAACTTATATAACAACCTCTTCTACCTACAACCACCACCATACTATCCTCCACAATTCATCTCAGACCTTCCTCTTCCATTGCTACCATCAATAGTTACTCCATTGCTATCTCTCTCTATCAAAGAATTTGAAATGTAATTTAGGTTGTTCTCCCCAGCTTATTCATTATATAGTATGGTAATATATATATAAAGAAATTTTTTTTTATATATCATTAGTATAAACTCATGTTCATGATGTGTTATTTTTTGTATTTATACCTTCCACTCATAAAACTACTTAAAATATAGAAAATAATTAACTTGATAAAATTTTGCAAATGCAAAGACAATTAACAAATTAATTTTTTAATTTTTTTTGTTTTTTAAGATAATAATATAAGAAATACCGAAACAATTTTGACAACTTTAGCTTGGATAATTTTAAAGAGGACAATGGTCGGTTATGCACAACAAATCTTATAAGATTTTTATAGTAACTAACATAATTTTCCCGTCTTATAGCCTGTCAAGATAGGTTACTTATATAAATATTAACATAGTTTTCTGTTCTCTTTAACTAACACTATCATAAAGATATCATTATGAGTATTTGTCCCTATGTCTCAAAAGGTTGCCACTCTTGAATTGAAGAACAAGAGTCTGAAATGTAATATAAGTTGTTTTCCCCAACTGATTCATTATATAATATAATATAATATAATATTATATATCTATATAAAGAAAATTCTTTATATATTATTAGTATGTACTAGAGGTGGGTACGGGCCGGTTAACAGGCCCGGTGGGCCTGATCCGCCGGGTTGCGGTTCACAGGCCCACCGACCCGGACCTAGCCCTGCTGGGTGTAGAACCTGCCGGCCTGGTTGGCCCGTCGAACTCGGCGGGTCTGGGTCACAAGAAACCGGGCCCGGAACCGGCCTGGCTTCCATGTTGACCCGGGGGGTTGGGCCGGCGGGTCAACTCGGCGGGTTGGGCTCGGCGGGCCGGGCCGGGTTGGCCCACCCGATTAAAAAAAAATTAAAAAATTCAGAAAATTAAAAAAAGGAAAAAAATTCAAAAAATTCAAAAAACCGGGTTGGGCCCGGTGGGCCGGGCGGGGTTGCAACTCGGTTTCAAGCCGGGTTTGGCCGGGCGGACCAACCGTCGGGCCACGGGTTGGGGCAAGCCCAACTCGTAACCGGCCTGTCCCCATGACGGGCCGGTTACGGGTTGTTGGCCCGGCCCGCCGGGTTAGTGACCCAGCGGGCCGGTTCCGGGCCGGGCACGGGCTGGACCGGGTTGCCGAATGGCCCGTGCCCACCTCTAGTATGTACTGATGTTTTTGATGTGCTGTTTGTATTTATTCCTTTTATTGATATAACTATTTTAGATGTTCAAAATAATTAACTTCACCAAATTTACTAGATGTAAAAATAATTATCAAATTTATTTTTCCAAAGTTCATTTTGTTATAAGAGAAGCGTATGTTGGGGGAAAAAAATCAAAGTACATTCCATAGATAAATCAAAATGGATCCAAACTTAATGCTTATATTATTATATACTAAATTAACTATATAAGAATATAAAAAAAAAAAATATACAAAAGCGATTCTGACAACTATAGTTCGAATAGTTTCAAAGAGGATGGTGATGATATGAAGCACAACTTATAAGATATTTATAGTAACTTAATTACATTAATTTTGTCTTTCTCAGCATCAAGTTCCAGTAGAGCTTTCCCAAATTGGTTTTTAAATTTTTGAGAAAATAACAATGCATTACAATTACATTTATTTGCACGGGCAAAGAAAAGATGCATTTTGAGCCTTTAAAGCCACAAAAAAGAAGGGAAAAACCAATATTAAAAACAGTTTTTTGTGTGAATTTTATTGTATTATACTATTGACAAACTTTGTTGTGTGTGTGTGTGTGTGTGTGTGTGTTTATATTAAAATAAAGTCCATGCGAAATTTTATTATTATTATTATTATTATTAGACCCTATATATCTTTAATTCCTTTAATTTATATAAGAAAAAACTATTTATATGTCTTTATCTATTTTTAATTAGAGGTCTGGTGTTCTGCAGGAGAAGGAAAACCCTATATGTGTGAATATAGTTTAAAGCTCACCCGATTTGTCAACACCTACATCTCACCTAATATGTTATAATATGTTTTCTCATCCCAATGATGTTTTCTCCCTATTAAACATGAAAAGCTACCATCTTTTGTGTGTTTGCATTTTTAAAATCTGATTCTACAGTAATCACATAGTATCCATCAACATGTGATTATACAGTCATCACACATCCTATATAATACTTAATTGAGCCAATAATTCATCTCACCTAACTTCTTTGCAGTCAACTCAAAACATTAACCAAGGTATGCATATATATATATATATATATATATATATATATATATATATATATATTAGCAACTCAAAAACTTAATCAAGGTATGCATATATATATATATATATATATATATATATATATATATATATATATATATATATATATATATATATATGTAGTTTTAAAATTTCTTTATAAAGCTAGCTCAAAACATTGGTCAAGGTGTGCATATATATATATATATATATATATTGATATGTACATTAGCAGGGACAATATATAATTTAATAAAATTTTTGTAAGAATATTTAAATAACTTTTTAAAACAAATAATTTAGCAATCACATATTCATCAAGCACACACAACAACATCTCTTCCACTCTATGATTATATTATTACTACTATTGTTAATATTATTATTATTATTAATTACTATTTTTATTATTGATACATGATAATTCAATTAATGCATGTGATGATGGTGACATTGTTTTTCATAATTTTAAATAAAAACATTCCTGGAGAAAAACTCAAACACGAGAAAAAAAAACAAGAAACTCCACTAAAACATTATCCTCCCCTGTGCGTCGGATTCACCTTCACTGACGGTGTTCGCACATTCAGTGTCTCTGATATTTTCTCATCTAACCTAAACTTCTTTTGATTGGTCCCCTACCTCCCCATGACCACTCTCTCCGCTTTCATCGCTGTCATCATCACAAAAGATCCCGTATGCTATGTTGCCTTCGAGCTAGAATCAATACATCAATTGGAGCTAGAATCGGTTCTTGAGTTGGAGATCTAACATATCTAGGATCACCAGTAAGTATGTCAATGTGGTACATCTGAAGATAACAATTTTTTTACTAATAGCGGGGAAAAATATCTCAAGTGATAAAAAAGGGAGGAATAGAAAATTTATTTCAAGAAGGTATACATGTAAGAATAGGGAAAAGATTATGGATAATTAGAGATGGTGATATTTTCTTTTATTAATTTCCCTTGATTTTTTATTTTAAAATTTTTTAATAAGAGGTATGAGACTGAAGAAAAGAAGAATTCAAAATTATTTTCCCCAAATTGAATTTGGATTCAATATTTGATATCGTTGTTTTGATTTTGTTAACATGTATTAGGTTTTAGAGAAGAAGAGTTGAAGCACTATTTTCCCTTTTTAAAAAATTTACATATGTTTGCTTGAATTTTGATCCAAAATTTGAGTTTGTTGGTGTTTGGTTTGTACTATTTAAATGCATGGAACTATAATTTTGAAAGCTATGTGTGAAGAGGAATTCAAGATATTTTTTTAGTTTGATTATCTTCAAGGAAAATACAAATATGGCTTTTATGCGGTATTTCGTTAATTATTACAATGTTTGGATTATCTTCTCCAAAATTATCTTAGAACCTACTTACGTAAAAATTTTATATGTATATTTATTTTAAAATACAATCCATGCTAAATTTTACCATTATTAAATGTTATTTATCTTTATTGACTCTAGTTTATGAAAAAAAATTATTTATATATTTAAAGATACCCACAACATTAGCGCGGGCAACCTACTAGTTAAAGATTAAAAGGAGAGAGAGAGAGAGAGAGAGAGAGAGAGAGAGAGAGAGAGAGAGAGGATATATATATATATATTTATATAGAGGAGTTGAAGAGGAGGGGTTTCATAGTTGGAGCAGGAGTTTTGAAAACGTTTCCAAAAAAGTTGAAAACATAAAAATGTTGTTTGTTGTTTTTTTTTTTTGAAAACATGAGGATTATTGACAACATTTTTGAAAACCATAATAATGTGCCAAACATGATTTTGTTAGTTTTGTTTCCAAAACATAAAATTGAAAACAAAAAAGAGGAATTGGCAACAATGACAAACAACCTCTTAGAGTTTCTCTTTTTCTATATTTTTTAACATAACCCTTATGTATCTCATTCATTGCGGTAGGCTAGCCATTAAATTTGTTAATTTTAGACATTCCTTTTGAAGGATGACAATTGAATGTTGTTTAGATGTATTAAACTCTAGATTTTCAATCCTAAAGTTGATGCCCCATACAAGCCAAACAAATTACTCATGAAAGTGGATGTGACATTTTAACTAACCGCATAAATTCAATTTAGGATATGGACAACTTGTAAACACTATCTAAAATGACGTGTATTATAAAAATTTCGAACATTGTTTTTATATTTGGACTATTTATATAAATTTTATTGAACATTGAACATATGTATTATAATGCCATCTTGAGTTTAATTTCTTTTTTATGGTTATTACATTATTGTAAAAACATGAAGTATTATCAATTACATAAAACAACTAATCAAACGAGTTTTTATAGATCTGTTTTTCAAAAATACCTTCACTCAAGTAGAGGAGGGCAGGGTTTAATTCTAAACCTTTTCTAAAAATTAGTCTTACCAAAAAGAGAATCAAATACGCCAATACCTTTTATGTTTTATATTTTTTTAAATGTTTCCAAAATATTGATTTTCTAATTTTAAGCTTTTCAACCACATTTTCTTTCTCATATACATTAAGGGTTTAGAGCTTATAGCTTATAGATCTTTCGAGATCTGAGATCTCATTTTCTTAATTTTTTGGGTGTTAAAGATTTGTTTGTACTACTTTTGATTAGAGAATTTGAGATAAGATGGTTGGAGACTTGAGATTTTGTTGTTGGACTAAAGATTCTTGTTATGAGATCTAGCAGCCATTCTTTATTTTAATCTCTTCTAGATGAGCACCTTGATAAGGGTTTTAGATCTTGATATATATATATATTTTTTAAATTTTATCTTGATATATTCTCAAACAAAAAGAAATCTATAAATGTGTTTTTTTCTTTTGAAATGTTGGGATGGGATGAAATTACTCACAATTAAGGTACGGAATAGACTATAAAAACAAAAAATGTTTTTATTAATATAAAAAAATTGACATCCAAAATTTGTTATTAATACAATTTTATAAAAATTGACATCTCAATATTTTTATATTTTTATAAAAATATATAAGAAACTTTGTTTACTAATATAAAATTTTGTTTATTAATATAAAAAAATTATAAAAAAAATATAAAAATACAAATATGAGAAAATAATAAAAATTTACCATACTTTTTTTCTATATTTTGCGTTTTCTATTTTCTAAACATATTATTGTTTTTAAAATTGATAACAAAATAATAACAAAAAAAAATTAAATAAACAAGAACAATAGCCAAGGACCACTTAATTTCTTTAAACAAAAGAAGTTTAATGGCCCATCAAACATTGCTCATTGAGCATTTGAAGTTTGAAAGTTTTGGAAAGAGTGTTTCATAGCCACCAACCTCTCTCAATTGTGGGTCACTTGCAATTTTTTCCATGATAAGGTCATTGCAATTTTAGGCAATAGTAATTTTTTTTTTTTTCCTTTTTTTAAAAAATTTAAGTCTATAAATACATGATCCATTTAGTACAAGAAAAAGAAGCTATTTGTGATACATAAATTTGTAATGTGTAAAAATGTTGCAAATTTGTGACACTAATTTCAAAATTGTGTGATAAAAAAATCAAAACTGTTGCAGAAAGAACCAAATTACGTGACAAAAAAAATCACAAAATGTGTGCCAATATTTTGGGGCCTTAAGGCATGCTTAACAAATGTTGCAGATTTTGCCAGCAATTGAAAGGTGTTGCTTATTTGAAATAATTTGCTACACTCTTTGCAATATGTCAGAGTGAATATCATAAATAGAGCATTGATAAGTGCTTGAAAACACGTATTTTACATATCATTTGTACTACATTTAGCATGAGATTTTACATATTTAGCACCAAACTAGTATAAAATTTCATTCTTTTGTTGACCATGGGCTTCTATGTCATCTTAGGGATAAAGAAGTGAACATGGAGGCATTTTGAAGCAAAACATATAAACTTGCTAAACCAGGGCACCATCACGGCTCAAAATGGCCATAGTCAGATGTCGCCATGGCTGTTGACCACTCCCATCACGACCATGACCCAGCTGTGCTAGTGTGGAGCCACAGAGACCACATAGAAGTTACAACGGTCTTCACAATGGCCGTCGCCAATTCATACAAAGCCGAGACAAACCATGCCAAGACGTGACTTGTGGCCCAAACAATAAAATTTATTCACCACGGCCTTCATAACAAACGTGATGAGGCTATTGCGGACTTGGGTTATAAATACTGCCCTTAGGTTTTATTATTTGGGGGGATTATTTTGCTAAAATTGGTTAGAGATGGCCTAATTTCTGGAGACCTATGCAGCTGGAGATGAGATTATCATTATTTCAGTGGATTCTGGTGAGTTTCTAAAGGAGGATTCAACATGCATTGATAGTGGAGAGCACAGGAAGAGATTCAGTGCTTTCTTGATAATCTTGTGATCTTCTCAACCTCAACCATTGGAGACCTATTGGAGAGAGTTAGTTTAGGAATTATTTTGCTATTTTTCCTATAGATTATTGTTATTCATTGGTTATCCATTAGAGGACCCCAATTTGAAGGGAATTGCATGTCAATGTATCATAATCTTTACTTGTAAATCTTTATTGGCAATAATATATTATTTCTAGTTACCTTGGACGTATCGCATGATTGTTTGATGCCATTTTGTTGATGTTATGAGGAAGAGATTCCTACGCATTCGAACACCCATGCATTGTTAGATCTATGCATGCGTTAAGAGATTAGGCATAGCTAAGCTTTTGGGTTAGGGTTTGTTTAGCCCTTTTAGTGGAGTTCTTGAACTTAAGGCAGACATAGGAGGCTGGGATGGAAGAGATTCCATCTTAAATTTCTAGTGTTTTAGACTAGGTTGCCAAGAGATTGGGACCAGTAGGCCCTTGAATTCCCCTTGTCCAATAGTAGATCAAATTGTTACCTCTTAACGTTATATCACAAGTAATTGTTGGAGGAATCATCATACGATTACCCAACTCCTTCCAATTGTACTCTACAATTCTTAATTATATTTTAGTAATTGATTTGTAGAAATAGATTTAAGAGCCAACAAAGACGTCAAGCTATTGATTAAGCAAAAAAGAAGTAATAGGAGCCTCTCGTCGTTCCCTGAAGAATATGACCCTTGTGCTCACCCACAAGGTATTACTTGATGACTCGTATACTTGCGGTATATACACATGTAAAACGTGCATCAAGTTTTTGGTGCCGTTGCTGGGGAATGCCTAGTAGAGAGATTATATGAAAACTCATAGCTTAGTGTTTTAGCCATTTATTCTTTTGTTGTATCACTTCATTCTATATTTTTGTTACTTTATTAATTCGTTCTCACTATTCTCCTTTGCTGGTAATTGTTCATGACTAGAGCTAACCCTACTAATTTAATAGAAAGAGATAGTGAGGTCGAGAGAATGTTGTTTAGAAGGCTCAGAGGGAATTTAGTAGTTGAGAAAAAGATTGATATCGATGAAGAGAATCTGTTGTGATGGTTGAACCAAGGAGAACACTTTTTGATTTTAAGAGGCCACAATTTATAAGAAAAAAGTTCAGTATCCAATCCCCAGAAGAAGTAACGAATTACTTTGAAATCTAGGCTAGTACTATAGGGATGATTTAGAACTCTTGTTAGTTTAACGGCCTAGCAGATGAAGACCCAAATGCCCATCTCTGAAAATTTTTATAGATCTGCTCCACATTCAAGATGAGCACAGTTATAGATGACATGAACAGATTGTAATTTTTTCCATTTAGTTTGAGGGGTTCAGCATATTGATAGCTTACTTCTCTAGCCATAGGGCCTATAAAAACATGGAATGACTTAGTTGAAAATTTTCTTGGGTGATACTTCCCACTAAGTAAAGCAGCAAAGATCAGGCAGGAGATCTTAGCATTAAAGTAGGGGGAGTTTGAGATATTGTTATTCAAGGCACATGAGAGGTTCAAAGATCTTCTTAGGCGGTGTCCTCATAATGGGTTTAGTTCATGGATGAGACTGCAAATTATGTATAACATACTGAATTACTAGACAAGGCAGATCATTGATGCTACAACTGGTGAATCGTTGAGCAACAATTATCTTGATGAGGCAAAACAGTTATTTGAGGATATGGCTAACAATGATTCATACTGGAGTTCAAGAGGTAGACAATTGAGGGTGGCAGGATTGCATGAAGTAGATGGATTGCATGAAGTAGACACAGATACCACCTTGGCAGCAAAGATGGATGCCCTCACAAGGAAGTTAGATCTACTCGTGAATAATGGTCAGGGTGTCAGTTCGAATTCCATGGCCATTTTGTTTTGTGAGACATGTGGTGGAGGACATGGGGCAGCTCAGTGCCTGATAATTTGTGAGACATGTGGTGGAGGACATGGGGCAGCTCAGGGTGTCAGTTCGAATTCCATGACCCCCACAACAACCATTGTGAATCATAACGGCCGTGACCTATCCATACAATGCGAAGACAGACCATGGCAAGATGCAACTTGTGGCCAAAGCAACAGAACTTACTCACCACGGCCTCCACAACGGCGATGGTGAGGCCATGACGGACTCGGGTTATAAATACACCTAGGTTTACTAGCAAAGGGGGATTCTTTTGTTGAATTAAGTAGAGGTGGCTAGATTTCTAAAGACCTGTGTGGCTAGAGACGAGTTTCATCAAGATTCCAGCTGATTCCAAAGAGTTTCTCAAGGGGAAGTCAACGTACATCAATAGTGCAGGATGCGTGAAAAGATTCAGTGTCATCTTGATGATCTTGGGATGGTCTCAACCTCAACCATTGGAGATCTATTAGATATTGTTAGTTTAGGAATTTTTTATTCTTTTTCTCTTGGATCTTGCATTATTTAACTCTTTATTCTTGATCAATAGGATCCCAATTCGAGGGGAATTGTATGTCTAGGTATCTTGACTATTCCTTGTGAATCTTTATTGACAATTTAATTAATCTTTCTAGTTAATTGTGATTTAATGCATTATTGTTTAATGTTATTTTGTTCATTTTGTGAGGAAGAGATTTCCACACATTAGAACACACATGCTTTGTTAGATCTATACATGCGCTAAGAGATTAGGTATTGCTAGTTTTTTGGATTAGCGTTTGATTTAGCCCTTTTAGAGAAGTTTTTGATATTAAGGCAAACATAGGAGGCTATGGTGGAAGAGATTTCATCTTTAGTTTCTAGTGCTTCAGACCTGGTTGGCAAGAGAGTGGGACCAGTAAGCCTTTGAATTCCCCTGTCCAGCACTAGAGCATAATTGCCATAACTCAACTAATATCATAAGTAATTGCTAAGGAAATTCTCATACACTCATCAACTTCTTCCAATTGCATTTAAGGATCCTCCACCACATGTCCTCCACCACATATATATAAATTTACCTTGAAAATATATATACATATATATAAATTTACACACATAATCCACTTCATATTCTTTAAAAATGGTTTTCTTAATCTAATTTTACTTTCATCGTACAAAGATCCCAAAAATCCCCATTGGCTATTATTAATGGGATGTACAAATCCAACCAAAAAATAAATAAATAGATAAATAAAAATGTCGAGAGAACAGAACCCATTCTAAATCCTTTCCGAACCTGAAAAAACTCTTCAGGTAATAATAACACACACTAAATCATCTGGAAAAGCCCACACACCAAATCATTTTCCTTGAACCCGTTCTAAAGAGGCAAGAAAAAAAAATGATGTTGAATGAACCAAATGATTTGCTACAATAGTTCATAAATAGAAGCTGGAACAAATTCATTTGTGCATTTAACTTTAACAAGACAAACACATATCCATCTAAACTGAACCCCTTGCAATGGAATTATAATTTAGAAATTATATCTAGAGTATACTACACAAAAGTGAAAACAGATTGCCTAGTTTAGAATTTCTACTCTGAACTACTTTCCAGCCAACATTCATGTATTTTTACAAGTTATTCTACATATATGCCCATAAAGGTCACCTATCAGCTTCATGATCCATGTCAGTGAAAGGCCCTGTAAGACCTCAAGGAATTTGGAAGAGGTGAGGAAAAATGCTACTAAATTATCAAAATGACATGGTAAATTAGTTCCTAAATAGACCCGATCAAGAAGCTTCTTTGCTAATTATACAGTCTATCAAAAGCTACCTTTTTAACTAATTAAAAGACAGAATCTTATATAATCCTAAGTACGTCGCCATAGTGCCCTACTTTTATGGATGTTTTTACTGATATAAAATTGTCTTTTGTTTCTTCAAATTCAGTTCTAGATGTACATACGTTAGTACCAATATTGCAGCTAAAATGCAGTTTTAAAAAAATATATATATATATATATATATAACTAGGCATTCACTGGTGCTGGTAGTAAGGAATGTGCCATTATGAACTAGTAAGAATGCAGATCAACTTGCTTATATAAGATATATAGTACACAATCAAGGACGACAACTACAATAAGTTTGATTTAATCAAGTAATACCAAAGTTTCCATTTGGTACATTGCGCTAATAAGATCAATAAATCTCTCTAGTTTGTTCAAAGATTAATTGGTAGTTTAGTTGCAAAATGCTTTTCATTTTATAAATGCATCATAGTGTTCCCCATTCAATTACATCCTAGGGACACAATACTTGTAGCTTCTATTAGCTATAATAAACTTATTTAAGGACTAGTTTAATTGAAACCATCTCTAACTAATCGAACTTACTAAAATTTCTACCAACATGTAAAGAAAGAGAGAAAGAGAATTGAATCTTTTTCTTTGTCTTTCTTTTTCATTTTTCTATCACAGAAGATACAGTATGAAACTAGTTAAAAATCAGAACAACAACTAGATTCCCCAAGAAGTATGATAGACGCTAATGGACATGGAAGAGATGATGGTAAGTGATAATTCCAACTGAGACAGCATATATTGTCTTAGTGCGAAAAGACAAGTATTTGTATTTGATCTCATTCTTTGTCAGTAAAATAAATAAATAAATAATTAAAATGTATCCAGCCTTTTTTTTTTACAAGAATGAGAAACATCATAAAAGGCATTAACATGGAAATATAGAAAACAATCTTTCTTATAAATAGATCACTCACTTACCAATTTCTTTCTTTACATAGCTACCATCTTTCTTTTTATGAGTTGCATCCCACATTGTAAGACGATCCGGCTCTTTCCCCGTTTCATTTTCCTATTAAACAATCAAAAGTTTAATCATTTCATTCTAACATTAATTATAAAAGAAATCACTTACTATTTCTTTCCTAATTCGTGCAAAACTTTTACGACCACATGTATGTGCATTGTTTTGTTTTTTTGCATTTCTTTTATTTATTTCAGCAAGTTCCTACACAATAAAACCATATTCCAATTATAAAAGATAAATTAAACTCAAATACAAGTCATAATAGTAATAACAATAATTTAAATAAAACTTATACCAATTACCTAATTTCTTGGGTTATACCACTGACGAACAAGGTCGGGCCATTGTTCTTCAAGAACAGTTGAAGGTGGCTCCACAAAAACTCATTCTTTTTCTTTTGGAATATCGTGAACAAAATATCAAACATTCTTCAGCTATATATCCTTTAGCAATGGAACCTTCAGGATGAGTTCGATTTTTAACATAAGATTTGAAACACATGAAGAACCTAAAAATAAAAAGTTAAAATATATTACTTCATTATACATTTTATATTAAAATGATTTCATTTCTAATAGAATTAGCAACATACCTTTCAAAAGGATACATTCATCTAAAATTAATTGTTCCACCAAGTTTTATTTCTTCCACCAAATGAATGATTAAATGTACTATAATAGTAAAAAAATGATGGAAGAAAAATCTTCTCCATTTGACAAATTGTCATAACAATTTGATTTTGAATCTCTTCAAGCTCATTCACATCCACTTTAGAACAAAGTGATTTGAAAATTGTTGCCAATTCACTCACAACTTGAATGACTTCCTTGGGTGGATTGCAAGCTCGTAAAGCTAATGGAAGGATGTCTTCAACCAAAACATGACAATCATGGCTTTTAAGACCACCAATCTTGCACTCTTGTAGCACTCTTGTAGGTTTACACATCTTGAAATGTTTGAAGCATAACCATCAGGCACTTTGATGTCTTTAACAACTTGACAAAGAATTTCTTTTTGTTCTGTAGATAATGTAAAACAAGCCGGAGGTAGTATTTTCTTCACATTTTCAAGAATTTGAGGGTGAAGTTCAGATCTTATACCAATATCAACTAAGTCAAGGCATGCCTTCAAATTGTTCTTCGACTTATCAAGTCCCAAAAAAGTTCCAATCAAATTATCACACACATTTTTTTCTATGTGCATCAAATCAAGATTGTGGCGCAATAAGTTATGTTCCCAATAAGGTAACATAAAAATATACTTTTTTTCTTCCACCACTTCATATGATCAATAGGGCCCTTGTCATTTCTACTTGAACTCTCTTCATTAGATCCTTGCACACTAATTCTTGGATGTTTTGTTCTTTTACGCTTCTTCTTTGTATTTTCCTTCTTGCCTTTTTCCTTCTTAAATTTTCCAAAAGTGAATTGAAGCCCATCTAACTGATTCAACACATCACTTCCACTTGCTCGCTTTGGTGGTAGCCTTGCTTCTTTGGTGCCATCAAATAATTGTTTTTGATAACGAAACCAATGACCTTATGGTAACCACCTACGAGAACACATGTAACAATATTTTTTACCCTTATATAACCACAAAGAAGATGTGTTTTCAGCACAACATGGACATGCAAACTTCCCTTTGGTGCTCTAACCAGATAAATATGCATAAGCTGGAAAGTCATTTATAGTCCACATTAATGCAGCCCGCATGTGAAACTTTTGATGTTTGGAAGCATCATAGGTTTCCACACCTTCCCACAATTTCTTTAGCTCATCAATTAGAGGTTGTAGAAAGACATCAATATCATTTGTCGGCCCCTTATCTCATGGAATTATCATTGATAAAATAAATGAATGTTGTTTCATTCCAATCCAAGGCGTTAAGTTATATGGAACAAGGACAATTGGCCACACACTATAGTTGCTACTCATCATCCTGAAAGGATTAAAACCATCACTAGCAAGGGCTAGCCTAACATTACGCGAGTTTGAAGAAAAGTCTGGATATCGAGCATCAAAAGATTTCCATGCTTCACCATCTGCAGGATGTCGTAGAATTCCATCTTTATTGCGACCTTCATCATGCCACCTCATATCATTTGTAATTTGCTTCAAAATGAAAAATCTTTGTAGTCTTGGTATCAAGGGAAAATACCGTAACACCTTCACGGGTCTTTTCTTAGTGCTATCCACCCAACGAGAAGTACCACAAATATGACATGATTCTGCACTTGCATACTCTCTCCAAAACAACATGCAATCTTGTTTACAAACATGAATTTTCTCATAATTAAGACCTAAGGTCTTAATGATTTTCTTTGCCTCATAAGAAGATTTTGGCCAAGATGACTATTCACCAAATGCCCGACCTAACAATTCAAGCACTTTTGCAAATGATTTTTCAGTCCATCCACCTAAGTATTTTATATGATACAAATGTATTATGAATGACAATTTTGAAAATGTCTTGCATCCAGGAAACAACTCTTCTTCAGCATCTCTGAACAACTTCAAAAAATTACTATTTTCTTCAGCACATCCATCTCCAAATTGTTCTACAGAAATTCCTTCTGCTAGTTCTTCTATGTCTTCATCTGAATCTTAGCAATTATCATCACCATCATCTTGAGCATCAGAAGTGTTTCTAAACATCTGAAATTTTAATTCTTGACCACCTAATTGACCAATCATACCCATTGTATCATGCAACAAAGCTTCCATATTATCAAAACTTCTAAAGTTTGCACGAATAGCCTCTTGTACTTGTGAAGTTTCAGGAAGATGGGCTGAAGAAGATGATGCAATATCATTAATAGAAGAAAATTCACCATGACAAACCCATTGAGTGTATCCTCTTAAAAACCCATCACAGATTAAATGCACTTTAGCTTTATCCCTTGTTTGCCATAATGAGTTAACACAATGCTTGCAAGGACACATTATCTTCCCACCAACAGACTCATTATTAAAAGCAAACTCGAGAAATTGATCAACTCCTTCTTGATATTCCCTAGATTGTCTAGGCTTGTACATCCAACTCTTATCCATTAAAGAAAAATAGCACAGCTGAAATAAAAAATGACCAAGTTATTTTTTGCATAAAAAGCATTGACAATTATTTTTTGCATTCTTTCTTGATAGTTAATTGCAAATTGTGATAATCTATAACCACAATGAATGAATTCTAAACAATTTTCAATCCAATTAATACATGCGAAATATATTTTTTTCTCCATTTAAATAAATATGCTTTATATCTTTTCGAAGAAACTAAATTTTAGCACAATCACTAACCTAGAAATAACACAAAAGAAGAAATCATAATGATTATAGCATTATGATTCTGATTTTATATTAATACCCTCTCTTTTGTGATGTTACAATTTCTTCGATTAGATTTATTTTCTGATTTTGTTTGCTTATTTGTTTTTTTTTATTATAATTAGCACAATAAGTATGTGTGAAACCTTACAAGCCTGGGTTAGATGAGTTAAACAATGACCTAAGACTTGGTTTTGTCTCATCCCCACAAGGATTTCGGGCTAATTATTAGGATATTTTTGTTGTTTGTTGTTGTTGTTGTTGTTGTAGTTGTGTGCAATTCCTTGTACCTTAATTAACCTTTTTGTTTCCAAAATCTCAACAACCTTTAGCTACTTTATCATTAAAATTCTACTAAATTAGAGAATAGAAAAATAAAATGAAGCAAATTATTTAAAAAAAACACATGATGATACAAGTGAATACAAGTATTGTAAAAAATGAAGTTTTCGAAATAAAACAAATTAGTAATAATTTAGTGGTAAGCTTGAAGAGCATTTCCAAGTGTTTTATTTTTCAATATCACAATTTTCAAATAGAGATTTTGAATTTCCAAAACATTTCATGGACACATAGGTAAAAAAAAACACTTGTAAATATAAGTTAAAGAATGTGTTCAAGAATATAACTTATATTGCTTGCCTCTGTCTGACTTTTTAGCAATGTCACTACCTTCTTTTGGCCTTTGCCTTTTAAGATCTCTTTTGTTTTTAGGGTGCTTTTTGTGTGAGGCTTTTTAAAGTGCAAGGCAGTGTGCTTCGCTATTAGCATCTTCCTAATAAACTTATGAAAGATTAAGTGGGATTCATATGAGAAAAAAGTAGAGCATTAATACAAGTGACCCCTATATGATATAGCTATTAAAAAGAACTTTTGTACTTGATTTTTCTATTTTATCTTCCTATCATACTAAGACAAAAAGGATGTGTATTAGGGCTATGATTTGGAAATTATCATGTGAAATTTTTTTATTGAAAACAAGAAGTTGAAATAGATCTTCATTATTTCATTTTCCAGACATTACTTGACTAAGTCACAGCTTAAACATAAAAAGGGTATCAAATTTGGTAAATCTGATTTAACTATCAAATTGTAGTGAAGGAAATGAAGTTTTAAAAAAGGTAGGAAGGGAAAAAGGAAAATGCATGTGGAATAATAATAATAATATATATGATGATGGTGATAATATTGATGATAATAAATGATGAAGCATGGATGATATCAAAATAGGAAGGAGTGCAAAATCCCTATAGTCTGCAGCCAGTGCTGAGAAAGACAAAAGGTGTAGTCCCTTCCTTTACTAATCAATTAGTGCCCTAATTAAGAGATTCTGTTGTCCTTCCTTCACAGACCACCAGTGTAGTGCACTACACTGCAATATAGCTCATAGAGACTCGCTCAATTGAAGGGGACTAATGATTGCACACTGCCTTACCATTCTTCTTGTTATGTCCACTCCCCCCACCAACCACATCTCTGCATTTCTTTTTATATTTTATTATTATTTATTATCTTTTCAGAGTATAGAGTATATCACAGGATGTGCGAGTGTGATTATATTTTTCTATTTGCATGCAAAGTGCAAACCACTCACATATTTTATTCTAAGTAGTCACTTCAGGTTGGTATATCAGGTCTATGGATTATTTTTGTTATTTTGTTTGTTAGTTTTTAGTCTTTTTATTATTCTTATAATCAAAATCTCATTTTTACTTTGCTTAAACCACTCACATTTCTATTTGTCCAAATGCTAAGAAGAGAAGATAAGTTTGATCAAATTAGAAACATTCGTTATCCTTTGCTTAGATGGCTACTTAATTATCTTGAGCTTGTTCAAATGATGTTGGGTTTGTAATCACCATCTACACTTGGACCAGAAGGAGATCAGGGCAAATTAACAACAAAGCCGTGAAAAGAATAATAGGATCCGAATCCTGCAAGTAGAACTCGAGGTAAGGATCCGAATCCTGTAAGTAGAACTCGCTTGATTTTAGATCTAGGGATTTGGGGGTAGAGAAAAGCCAGGAAGGGTCATCGGTCACATGTGGGTTTCATAGGATCCGCTGTACTACAGCAGCAGCAGCGGATCCTACAGATGCAGCAACATCAGCATCAACAACAACAACAATAGCAGCATCAACAGATTCTCAAGTCGATACCTCAGCAACGGACACCTTTGCAACAGCAGCTACTTCAGTAGGGTCTTCCTCTGAGATCTCAAGTGAAACCTAATATATATGAGCCTGGGATGTGTGCTCAACGCTTGACGCATTACATGTATCACTAACAACATAGACCAGAGGTAAACCTATCATATTCTTAATGTCTAGTGTGGTCATAGTTTGGGGTGTATGAAGAAGGAATCTCCTTTGTTTTCTGGTTGTCTCAGCCCTTTATTTGTTCTGCAGGATAACAATATTGACTTCTGGAGAAAATTTGTGGCTGAGTATTTTGCTCCTAATTTGTGTGTCTCTCTCTATGCGAGTGGCTGCCAAACCATTGGTGTTTTTCCTCAGGTATGATCAGCTAAGAAAGATGTCTTCTAAAATTCAGTGGCTTGTGGCTTGCTTTACGGCTATTGACCTGGTGTTTTAGTTTTTTCTTTATTTAGAAAAAATAAAGATCTTGTAGATTTCTTAAAGTATGCTCAATAATCTTGGGGATTTGGTGACAACAAGAATTCGCATTTGAAGAAGTTGGAAAATGCGTTGGAAAACCTACAACTCTTCAAGGCCGACTTGCTTGATTATGACTCGATACTAGCGGCAGCCGTAGGATGTGAAGGAGTCTTCCATGTAGCATCTCCTGTTCCCACAACCAAAGTACCTAATCCCGAGGCAAGTTTCTGTCACACGTCTAGTTTTGATATCTGAATTTGATGGACACACAGAGCTCTCATCTTACTTAATTATTTCACTGCTCTAATAATGTGTGTGTGTGTGTGTGTGTTTCCGGGTGTATCGATTATCCGAAAAATATTCTGAATTTTCTCCTTTCATTTCAGGTTTTTCTTACTTTCTTAGAACCAATTTAGCTGCTGTTGAGACACTATCTATTTCATTCAATTCCTGTTTACTAGGTACCAACCCTTTTTTTTTTCTTGCGCGCTGATAGGTTTGATAATCCTATGACAACAGTACTGAATTAGTATCATTGCATGCATAGATGGATCAGTTAATTTATTTAATCTCCAGATCTTGTAGATTTCTTAAAGTATGCTCAATAATCTTATCATTGTATGTAAAAAATAATTAGTTGTCTGACGCATGTCAAGCTGAAAATTTATGTTTGAGGGATTTTGATAAAACTAATTGTTTGATTTCATGGTCAGTATGTAGCTATACTATTTTATAGTTGCTAGTCTGAAGTATGAGATTCATAATCATGTGAAAGCCTAAGAAAAGGCTCCCTAACAATCAACATCCTATAAATAAAGAAAGAAGACATAAGCATAACTTGGAACATTACCAGGTCATGCCCAGAAGAACATGTAAATGCAATAATGAAGAAAGAGGACAAAATAAAACCTGATTTTGACTCAAAGGCCTTTGCCCCCAATTGTTGCTTTGTCTTGTTTTGTTCAAATTAGCTCCTAGTATTTTCCATAAGAAAAAAAGAATGATCAGAAATCACTACCTCACTATAAGTAACAGAATTTTGCTCAAGCAAAATGTTTAATTAAGGAAGACACTATGCTAAATAGCCAGCAGAGTGTATTCCTTCCTGCTTACCTCGATAGATATTGTAGCACCTGATGTCGCGCCAATATCATACCCATAAAGCAACCCTCCTAAAGCTTTGAAAAGAAACCTAAAGCTTACAAGTCATAAAACTCCACATAGATGAATGAAATTTGTAGATGGTATTTTAAAAAGAGATACTTCATGCATCATATTACAACTTCTGTAAAATATTGTGGCTGCAAGGATCAACATATTATAACCCTAAGCTAAAGGAATATATAAAAAATCTCCTGCTTAAAACAAAGTAAAAGTTTACTAGAGTCTGCATCCATGATTCTCAGAAGAGAAAATTTCATATAAACTAATGAGGAAGTTTTTTTTAGCCTTGCAAAAATTCAACAACAAAAGAAAATATATTATGAAAAGGAAGTCAAACTAAATGACACAAGGTGATGGAATGTGCATAATGGTGACACAGAAAACCTCCATAATTCATGCAAAAAATACAAAGTATTATACAGCTAAGATGCTCAGGTCACAAGTACTGTAGATAAATAAACAGTAAAATAGGTTCATAGCATGAAAAAAATACAAAGAATTATAAGATGCTCAGGTCACAAGTACAGTATATAAATCAACACTAAAATAGGTCCATAGCATGCAAAAAATACAAAGAATTATACATCTAAGATGCTCAGGTTGTAAGTACTGTAGATAAATCAACAATAAAAGAGGTTCATAGCATGCAAAAAATGCAAAGAATTATAGGATGTTGATTGGAGGCTTATTGATTGATTGTTGGATCAATCAATCAATAATGGATAATTAAATCTTTGATGGAGGAGACAAGGAAAGATAATTAAATCAAATTAATATGTGTAAATAATGGATATATATTTAGTAAATGTATTGCATCAATACTTGTAGATACTAAGAATGATTAATGTCTTGACTTTTCAGTTTCCAAAATACATGCAAATAAGAACAGTATTATGATGTGAAGGGCTCTTCCACATCCCTTTGAAAATACAGGAAAAGGTTTGGAAGAAGAAAGCTATAAAGATACCAAAAAAATGGACTTATTTTCAGAGAAAGGACCTGCAAGTTGTAGGATTGCATTACTTCTGTTTGTGACTTTTCATGTTTCCTTTGATTATTTTATATATAATTATGTGGCACTTAGGGATTTATCCCAATCCAGGCACCTAAGTGGGAACTATCCCTTCAATAAGTCTATTCATGATAGCTATTGCAGCAAGGTAAGCATAAAATATTTTTGATGACATGAGCTTCTTTAATGTCTCTTATGTTAAGATGTCAGTGCTTTTGCTATTTTTTTTTGAAGTGTTGTTCCAAGAAAGCAATGAAGAGGAATCAATGGACATTGCCATGTCTCTGGAAAAAACCATGTATGGGTGAGTAGATGGGTACTTATTGATTGATTGTTGGATCAATAGAATTGTTTATTATGATCTTTAAAATAATGTTCACTGTTGTGGTGTATAGCATGGAGCTAAACTCATTGTAGTTGTCACTTATGAATTTAATAAATGAGAAAAAATTGTATCAAGATCTCAATTAGTGGGCGTGTTCGGTGGGTGGAGGCAGTCAAATCAATATATCAAACCATAAAAAATGGAGTTTGTTTAACTGAGAACTCACCATCTTTGCCTTTTCTTAAAAACCTAGCAAAAAGCAAGCAAATCACCACAAACTCTAGTCCAGCTGCACCTCCAACAACAATGGCCACTGTCTTCCCCGTTGCCCTAATTAACAAATCAAAGATTAAAAAACATGGAGAAGAAGATTAAATCAAGAGAACACCCTAACACATCCCCAAAAAAAGTAACGTGGTTCACTACATCTTTATCTCAAACATCAAAATGAGAAACAGAGACCAGACCATAAAAAACCCTAAAATACAAAATCATATCAAAGCATAGATCTAACAATAGCTCCATGCATAGACCTTCAAAACTAAATCAGGGACTACATCACTCAATTACAAGATAAACTTTAAACAACTCCCCCAAAAATGGAAACCAAATGATCAAAATCAGTGGAATCACTATTAAAAAAAACAAAAATAAAATAAAATCAACAAAGAAGATCCCAAAAAAAATTAAGGAAAAAACCCATAATTAGATACACTAAAAAAAATTGTAGCTAAAATTTTCAAACAAATGAAAATGGATCTACAAACGCTTAGATCTCTCAAAATAAAAAAAATAAATATCCCCTAATTATCAAAAATAATTTTCAGAAAACCCCGAAAAAAAATTCCTCAAAAGAAGCTTAGATTTCTCAAGAGAGAGAGAGAGAGAGAGAGAGAGAGAGAGAGACAAACAGACAGAGAGAGAGAGATCCCGATCATGGCCAGCAGGGTTCTCTCAGATCAAGCTCCGGCGGCGGCTACTGAAGGTCCAACGGCAGCGAAACAATGCAAAACCACATTTATAAAAATCTATCCATAATCTAAAACCTAGAATCACTACACTTGATCTAAAAGGTATACTAAAACCTAGAATCACTAACCTGAACATCACATTCATAAAAAACCCTCAACAAAGCACTTGACCTAATCAACCATTCATAAATCTAAGGGCAAAAGGAAAAAACCAGTTCTAGTGCCTCAACGTCGGCTGGAGACCGGAGGGAATGAAGGGAGGACTGAGGAGGGGTTTAGGACTCACTGGCGACGGTGCTTCGGTACATCGAAGATCAGCACCCGGCGGCGATCGTGTGAGTGAGTGCTCGGCAGCGCGGTGGTGCGGCGAAGCTCAACACCCGCCGGCGACCGTGTGAGTGATTATGGAGAGAGGGAGTGAGAGAGTGGAGAGTGAGTGGAGAGAGAGAGAGAGAGAGAGAGAGAGAGTTTTTTTTTAATTTGAGGGTTTTTTGTAAACCGGTTGTATAGTTTAATAAAAAAAATTCTAACATAATTATGGAGACGGTTTTTAAAAACCCCCTCTAGTAAACTGCTTCTAAAACTGAAAATTGGTGTAGTGACGGTTTAATGAAAGACCAATTCTATGTATGTTATTGAACTGGAGTGACACATCGTTCCTGGTTAAACAAGTTGAACTAGCCAGTCCAATCTGGTTTTAAAAACCATGACTATGCCCATAATCCTTGAAAAGCACTCTATATTAGCAATCTAAGTTAAGTGGATAACTTAATTGGATGGCCATAAATCTCTGGATATTATGATTAATGTATGGCTCTAAATAGTTCGCAGCCTCTCATGAGAACTATAGATGGCCCGCTAGCTAAGCTAGTGGAATCGCATCATGAGCCTTTTTGAAGTTATTTTTTAAAATATTAAATCATTAGGAGATCATAAACAAATCAAACTATTTTGTTGTGTTTCTTCGATTTTAATGATTATGGTTTTTACTTATAATTCTTGACATTGAAAATTTAATATAATGAATAAAATCCTAATCCTAATAAATTCCAAACAATTTCAAAACAGGATTGCTTTGACATAACTTGATGGAACTTAATGGGAATAATCTATGTAAAAGACTAGATCTTCTTATTAAAATTTCTTGGCAAACAAAAGAAAGCAGAAATGCACATGTACTTGAATCCACTAACTTGGACAATTAGGTCTTCTCGATCTTCTAACTAATGTATGTGTTCTTGTACTTGAATCCATTAACATAGATAGTCGGGTCTTGTAAATCTTTTAACTTATCGCACGCAGAGAGAGATGAGAACCTTAATTTGAAAAAAAAACTATAATTTTGAATTTTAATTATTAGCATGCATTAGTCAAAAGGACTACATTCTATTTATAAAAATTTATGGGGTTAATTATAGATTTGTCTATCATAGACTTGACAATTTTATTCAAGGAATTCTACACATTATTTTGTAAATCCACACATTTAATATAGATAATTAGGATTTTATCAAAAAATTATTTAAATCGTTGCAATTAAATTCTTTAAATTCAAATATGGTGATATATACAATTATTAATACAATTCGTGTACTTCCATACAACTTGATACTTATATTTTGTTAGATCCCCACATAATATGTAGTCTATATTCAAACACTATGAATTAGAGAATAATGTATTTGCTATCACGGTAATAACTTAGCGGTTAAAACATTTTATTCTCATAAAACAGGTTGAGAGTTTGACTTAGAGAAAGGCACGGGCCGGTTGACCAAGCATGTCGTGTCCGGGTCAGTTTTTGACTGGCCCGTGCAACAGTACTAACCCGCCAGGCCAGGTTGACCCGGTGAATCACGGGTCTGCTAAACATGACCCAGACTCGGCCCGACAGTTCCTCAAACCTGCCGGGTTCGGGCCCAACCCTCCAGACCGCGGTTTTTATTAAAAACTCAAAATCATTGAGATGAGAATTGAACCTTGGTCACTTGTAAAAACTTCTCACCTCGTAGGCATCCTTTCCACAATTATTTTCTATCATTGTTGTTAAAACAAATTAAACTATATTTCATATTAAGTTTTTTTAAATAATTTTTAAAAATAAAAAATTAATTCTAATGAATTAGAAAAAGTGGAGACAACTTTAAAAATTTGAAAATAATTTTGAAAAAACATATTGCACTAAATTCATTTATCTATCTAATTAAACTATATGTACTTTTTTTTATGTGATAAATATTAGTTCTTTAATTTTTTTATTAGAGTTGTGACTCACTTATTTATCTATATCTATTAAGATCTATCTAAATTTTACTTTGGTCTTGAATTCTAAGGTGTTATCTTTTATACTCATTATGTTTGTCAATGAAAGAAAAAATAAGTCTCTTGTCTAATGTGCGGAGTGGTGAGGGTTCTAATCTTCGTTGTAGGAAACAATTCACGAGTGATGTTGCACCCCACATTCACACGCCTTAAAGTTAGATGCTCGTCGCCCTTTTTTTTTTTTTAAAATAATAACACTAAAACACACTTTTAATTATATATATAAATTTATATTTTGATGAAGACAATTAAGAATTTGTTAAGTTCAACATGTGTTTACTTGTATTAAATGTATGTTTATAAGCACAAAATACACATAAATGTGTTCAACATGTGTTTTCTCCACAGGTTAGTGATACTAGTTTTTCAGTTAGAGCATCACATTAAGTTGTCAAGGTCATGTGTTCAAATTTGTGGAGAGGCTACTTTGTTCTCAAATTTTTTTTAAAAAGAATGGCAACCCGGTGGGTTAACTCAGTGTACGAAAACAGAACCCATAACCGGACCCGTTATAGTGCTCGCCAGTTACGGATTGGCGGCCCCATCTGGCAGGTTTTATCGAGCCAAATGACAGCCCGTGCTCCCTCTAATTTGACTTTTTTTTTTATGCCATAGTCATGCATGATTATGGCATAATAGTAAAAAAGTATGTGTTTGGGAGGTTTCTCTAGCTTCATGGAGTTCCTATTTAAAGCCGCTCAAATCTAGTTGGCTTGGTTGCTTATTTGCATCAAATCATATTGTAGAGGACATTTTCAATTTACAACCATAAATCATATTGTAGAGGACATTTTCAATTTACAACCATAAATTAATTAAGATGTGGATTTGCCTGGATGAGTACCATACATATCACATGAAAAATGTAAATTATAAGAGAAGCACTTATGATGTTAAATCGTTTCACTTTTCTTCTTTTATTTTTTTCTTATAAACCTCTATAGCTATTTATCCTAATTTATTAAAATAATCCTTCTAAATTCTGGAAAAGTTTAACTTGATTGTTGTTTTTTTTAGTAAGATAAAATAAAACCTTAAATCTCTCCTTTCCTTTTTGGGGAAAAACCAATAGGTGGCATTTTGAAAATAAGAATAAATTAACTAGTTGAATGTGTTTGATAATTTTCTTTCAAGAAACTCATCTATTACTTTAGTTCAAATTTTTTGATGACTTATTAATAGTCCTTTTAAAAAATTCCGTAAAAGTGTTCAAACCAAAAATAATTCATATATACATACATATACACACACAATTATATAATCAAGAGCAAGCTTAGATAAAAATTATTATTTTCATTTTAAAAATAAATTTTTTGACTTTACTAAAGATGCCATGGAACAATATCTAAATTGCATCAAATAAATATATGGTTATATCCATAATATAATGATTTTTGAAAGTTTACAGCAAAATTATAGATTTTAAAATCTTCCATTAAAAAAACTTTCAAACTATTAAACTCAAGGTTAACTTCTAGGCCTTTTAAAAGTAAAAGAACAAATAAAATAATAAAAATAGTTATATAATCACAAATAATTAGTATAATCATCTTTCATATTAGAAGAATAGTGACAATTTCTTTTAGTAAGTGAGAGGTTAAGGGATCAACTCCCTCTCATAATAAGTTAAGGTGAGTGGTTTGCTCATTTTATTGAAAAAAATATCTAGTGGCTATTAACTAATTTTTGAATAATAGACGACAAGCGCCCTTTTTTATGAATAGAAAGCAGATCTAAACAAAGATCTGAAATCCGGATGTACAGTATATGTACAGTATGAGAATAATATAGGAATCTCGGGTGAACAGTGTATGAACAGTATGGGAGAACAGTACTGTTGGGGGAGAGATTTGAACCCATGACCTCCCCTTACACTTTGATGTCATACTTAACTAATTAACTTGAGTGACCACTAAAAGCAAAACATAAGTAAATAATTAATGTTAACAGATTTTAAGAAAATATTTCAAATTATTCATTTAATTAAAATTATAATAAATATGAAATTTAATATTATCTTTTAAATGCAATATCAAAAACATATTCACAAAGCAAAGGCCACCTTTCCCTTCGGATGGTCTTCCACGCCTCCAGGTGCAGCTCTCCGAATAGTTTTGCTTTTATTAAATATCAGCACCAATTATTTCTATGTTCTGTTATTCTCCAATAGGTTTAATTTTTTGTTTTTGAAGTATTAGCACCAATTCTCTTTAATGGCCAAAGACCTCTGGTCAGGTTGTTAGACAAAGGATCCCTAGTGTGTGGGAGGAGACCCAAGATCGATCCTCTAGAAGTGAGTATGAAGAATTAACTCTGCACATATGCTAGATGAGGGTCCATTTGGTTAACTTCATGCCTATGCGTGCACATTCCTTTGACTAGATCGGTCAGGCAATGGGTTGCCATTGTGATTGCATTGAGAGATTAACTTCACACCTATGTGTGCACATTCCTTTGACTAGACCGGTCAGCCAATGGGTTGCCATTGTAGTTGGCTTGGTGAGTACTAAGGTGACTAACACAACTATGTTGGTGATAGACTCCTAACTGATAGTAGCTTGTCCACATTGGTAAAAATAAATAAATAAATAAATAATAAAATAAAAAAATAAAAAATCTTTGAATATATTGTCATTTGCATTCCCTAACTAATTTATCTATCAATATAATTTATCCATTTTTATCATTTAAAATAAAAAAAACACACATAGAAATCCACTAAGAATAGCATGCTATGTCTCATATCCCTCATAGTTAGCTAAAAACAACAGGTACTGAATGCTCAACTCTCATCTCTCTTCCGACAAAAAGCGCAAACACAAATTGTGAGTTTTAGGTGCACTAAAATGATGGTGTTTATGAGAGGAAAAAGTAGGTTTAGAGAATAGACAAGAGTGATCAGCTACTTTGGTTGCATCCAATTAAGAAACCCAAAAATTTAGTTGAAGCCATTAAAGCAGTGCGTACACTACTGTTGCTAGAGAGCTAGAACTCCATGCACTATATAATGCAAGGAGGCGATGCACACTAATCCTGGAACTATAAGCACAAGAAGCTCAGGTGAAGTACCTAGTGTTTGAAAATGGCGGTAAAGCCGCTTGCCAGAGACTTTGGCTTGGTGCTCAGTGTGGTAGTGTTGTTGAGTTTGATGAGCTTGATCAGTTGCTCAAGTAGGAGTTTTAGTGCACAAGAGAGTGGGGTTTTTGCTGAAGTTGTTGGTGCAACTGAGTGCTTGGACTGTGATGAGAAGAACATCAAGCATGAGAATGCTTTTAAAGGTATGTATTCATTCATGGATATAAACTTTGTTTGTGCTCTCTGTGTGTGCGCGCTTTGAATATGTATATATATATATATATATATATATATATATATATATATATGTAAACAGTAAACACGTACACACGATCTGTGTGTGCTCTCTGTGTGCGCGCTCAAGCACCCCATTACTCCATTATATATATATATATTCATAATTATATTATATATATAATTAAAATATTAATCATTATAAATTCATATGGAAGATGCAATTCTTTATTTTAAAAAATTCTACCTCATATTATTTTAAAAAAAGTAAATAAAAATAATAAATTACTATATTAAATAAATTTGATGTTGAGTGATAATAAATAATGTAGCTAGCCAAACATAAATCATCAAATATTTTTATTTTTAAATTTTATATATATAGATTTTTTTATTGAACTTATCAATACATAATTATCAATATTTAGGATATTAATATAAAAATAAAAATAAAATTTAAAAAATGCAATTACTATAGCAAAATCTCTAAAACAAAAGAACATTGCAAATCTCATGGATTGGTGAGTTTTTTCTCTTTGATCAATTATCTCCAAGATTATGTTTTCTTTTCATCATAAGGATTTATCATTTTTTCATGTTTGTTTGATATCTAATTTAATTTTTTTAATTTATGTGTGATTATTTGTTGTGTGAAAATATTTATATTTGTTGAATGATTGTTAGATATTTGTTAAATATTTGTTTCATTATGAAAATTATTGTGAAAAAATGTTATATATTTGTTATGAAAATTTTAATTATTCATTAGATTATTTGTTGAATAATTGTTGTATTTAATAATTGACTTATATATGAATTTGTTTAAAGTTATTTTTTAATTACATTATTTGTTGATTTAGTACTTAACTAGTTGAGTTAATCCTTAATTATATAGATATGATAGCAATTTTACACATAAACCAAATTTTTTAGATGGATATATATTTTATATTTTTAAAATACTAATTATTATAGTCTCAAGTTTGAATTAATAGAATTATTTAAAATTTAAAAAAATTAAATTTAAATTCAACACCCTCTTAATTTTAGTTTTGGTTCCCCCCTGCTTGTCCATCAAGAGAATATCAGATTTGTCTTTGGGAACCACTTGAATGTTAGAGAAACAAAACTAAAGCAATGAAGTTCATTATATAATCTTTCCATCATGAACTTTTGATATTCATGATAATACCAATAAACTCCATCAATAATAAAAATCTATTATCATAAGATAATAATTAAACTAACATAAAACCAAACGTGTATGATTCCAACTGAAGATAATATCTCAACTACACTAAATTCTCACATGAACTGTTTCATCAACAGGACTTCAAATAGCAATCAAATGCAAAGTCATCAACAAGCTGCAAGAACCCTACTACGTGACCAAAGCCACAAGTGAACTCAACCCTAAAGGGGAGTTCATCGTACAACTTCCAGACGATGTCATCGGACACTTAGACGACCTAACCACCCAATGCTTTGCTCAACTCCATGATGCTTCCAACACTCCATGCCCACACCAATCTCCTTCCAACATCATCCTTCTCCAATCCAAACTCAATTCAAACAAGCTCACCTATTCCACCTCCACATCAAAGCTCCCATTCTCCTCATCTACTTGCTCCTCAGTCTTCCTCTTGCACAAGTTCTTCCACCACCACCATATGTACAAAATGCCAAACCCATCACCATATCCGACACCGGTATATGAGCCAAAGCCAAATCCAAGCCCACCACCATCACCGGTATATAAGCCGACACCATATCCAAGCTCACCACCATCACCGGTATATAAGCCGACGCCAAATCCAAGCCCACCATCATCACCTGTGTATAATAAGCCTACTTATGTTCCTAAGTATCCTCCTGTTTATAAGAAGCCACTGCCTCCTATTCCTGAGTACCATCCACACCCTAAGTACCAGATTCCTCCTTCCCATGAATGGCCACCAATGCCTCCTTTTCCTAAGTATCATGCACACCCTAAGTTCCAGCTTCCTCCTTCCCCTCCCTTCTCTTCCCATCACCCACATCACCCTTACTTCCCTCCTAGCAAAGAAGTGGCTCTCCCTAGTCCTTGAGTTTGGCAGCAAATGATGATCTTAATAATAATATATGTATGTTAGTGGTGCAATAAAGGGTTATTGTGTAAGGTTGAGTCTGTTGTAACAGCCATTGTAAGTGTCATATTGCTGCCTTGTAAAACAGCCATGCATGTATGACACTAGTAAGAATTTGAGTTCCGTATGCAAGTATTTGGATTGTATTTGGTTTATAAATTAGTAGAATTTGGGCCTCATCTAGGCATGCTCTCTATTCCACCCTTTTATTATTATTATTTTTTTTTTCATTTTTTATTTTTTCGATGGCCACATTTTATTTGTTATTGTTCATTTTTAAGTATAGGGTCATCATAGTTATATATTTAAATGGAGTTTTATATGTAGCATTCTAGCTAGCTAGAACAGATTATTTTCTCTTGTTATAAACTATATAAATTAGTCCTGAAGGATTTTTATTCATTAGACCATTGCGCATATGTGAATTTACATTTGAAGCAATATAACATAAAATGAACATTATAAAATATAAAACATAATTTAATAAATATATTAAATAAAATTCATGTTATTAAAGTTAATTGGGCGTGATTGTTGGCTACTCAGATTGATTGATTTTGAGTTGCCGAGTTATTGATTAAGCATAAAATTGAAGTGGTTAAGTAAGGCAAATTCTATAGGTTTTCAAGTAGATTATAAAATTATTTTAAATACTAAACTATGTCGAAGATGTTAATCCAATGTGTAGAGTTGGATTGCTAACTTTTAAAGTTTCCAACTAGTGAAAGGGAACATAAGCATCACTACAAGAAAGAGACGGTGGAAAAATCTGTTGTTATAGGCCTCATTTTAGCCTCAATACCTCTATAGTGGTGAATAACCAATTAGTCATTTAATCTTTGGTCACTATATATTTTTAGCAACAAATGTACACTTTTGCAGCTATCACATTTGCTAGGTTAGACCTGCACAATGATCTGAAGCGACGTAAACTTTTGCCGTTATAAGTCCTATAACGATGGAACATTTCTACCGCCATAGATTTTTAAAGTATACTATAGCAGCAGAAAAATCTTCCACTATAGGTCTCGTAGCTCACCCAAAATAATAAATTTTATGAATTAAGATGCTTTAATAGCCTATCAAATTTGTTTCTAATATATATATATATATATATGAGATAACATCAAAGACTATATTAATATTTTAATTCATTAATCTCATACCATAAAAGTTACAAAAATAATAAACTAAAGAACAACTTTTTTTTTTTTTTGTTTTTTTTAAATCCATATACATATTGTAAGAAAACACAAACACATACAAACACACACACACAAATATTATTAGTCTCTCACAACAACTAAATATATACATAGAGACATCAAGGACATGATAGATGGTTGGCTTTGTGATATAACTCACTACAACAAAAGAGTCTCACTGTGATATTTTTGAAACAACAATTTTGATAAGTGTTACTGTAAACCATTAAAATGACTTTTAAGAGATAGTTGTAATAAATGTTGATACACTTTTATTTATTCATACTTTTATAATAACATTTCTACTTATAGTCACAATAGGTTTTTGTTTTGCGATATTTTTGAAGATTTTATGGTCGTTTCAAAGAAATATCGGTACAATAATATTTGTTAAGATGCTTATTATGACCTGTGTAACAAATGTCATAATTTAATATGACTTTTATTACATCAATTTGTTATGACATATTTGAAAATGTTATTTTAAGTTATTATATATATATATATAGATATATATTCAAAAAATATGAAAGATAATTTGAAATAGAAAAGGGTATTCAAGGAAAAATTAAATTGGTAATATTTTGAATTTCAAGAGTGCCAAAAATTAGGCTGCAATTTTTTTTTATGAGCGCAAAAACCTACATGTGCGGCTTATATATACAAGATCTATTAGGCAAGAAAGAAACCCTAATAATGTAAAAGATCAAAAGTAAAGTTCAGAAAAAGTAAGTACCTCGATTTTTCTTTATTTTATAGTATTTTTTCCATTGTTTTCTTGTGATATTATTTAAATATTAATTTTTTGTTTATTTTGATGGATGTTGATAGATGATTAAGTTTTTAATTAGTTTTTGTTATAAAAAGTATGATAATTTTAATTAATCTAAACTTAGGCTGGAGAATATTTTTTTTATAAAAAAAAGAAGATTGAATTTAATTGGGATGAGATCTCCCAAAATATACTCTTTTTTTTTTATTGAAAATTAAAATGTGTTTTGGCTTTTCTCCTTGCCGATGTGATGATGGGGAGGTCATGATATCATGTGGTGGTCATGGCATGGATCTAAGGCTTTAACCCTTGAAATTTCTTTTTTTATTTTTATTTTTTATTTTTTATTTAACCCTAGTTTTATTGAAATTTTAGAGTTAGCTCCGTTTTTATAAAATTTTTATAAGGTTCTTGCTATGAGACACTCATAGTTTTGGTGAAGTTTTGCAATTTTCCCTTTATATATTTTATTTTTTATAAGGTCATCATTATAGTTATGACCCACACATAGGTGATAGGTTTGTTGAAGTTTTATATTTTATCCTTTTTTTCTAAGTTAAATTTTTTAAGGGTTCTTATTATAGTACGAATCATATATTATCCATTTAAAAAAAAAAAAATTTATTTGTATTCTTTTTATGCAAATTATATATTCTTCACTTACTTTTTTTTTTTATATTTCAAATTAGTATATTATTGATTTTAATATGTCATATATGTTGAAATTTAATTTAATTTAATTTTTATTGTTGTATTATGTTGATTTTGTTAAAAAATAAAAATTGTTGTAGGTTGGAGATAGTAGAAGTAGTCCTTGTTCTCAATTAACTATTTCTCAATTTCATTATAACGGTAATGATCCTATTATCATTTTTATAAATTTTATTATTTATTAATCACTTTTATTTTTTAAATTGAATTTGATATCTACTAATGTATTTGTATATTTTATTTTTGCAAATAAGAGACCACCATCATAAATTTAAAGATAATTCCAAGGATTGAAGCCTTAGCTTTATCATAATGTTTGAAAGATATTTCTTTGAGATATGTAGATCATGTTAATATTATTTTAATTAATAATTAAAATTTCAAAATTTAAATTTTAAATTTTAAATTTTAATATTTATTTATCACTTTTCATTTTTAAATTGATTTGGATATCTATTAATGTATTTGTATATTTTATTTTTGAAGATAAGAGGACATCATGATAAATTTAAAGGTAATTCCAAGGATTGAAGCCTTAGCTTTATTATAATGTTTGAAAGTTATTTTTTTGTAGATCATGTTAATATTATTTTAATTAGTGATTATATTTTAAAATTTTATTATTTATTTATCACTTTTCTTTTTTAAATTGATTTGGAAATCAACTAATGTATTTGTATATTTTATTTTGCAAATAAGAGACCACCATGATAAATTTGAAGACAATTCGAAGTATTAAAGCGTTAGCTTTATTATAATGTTTGAAAGTTATTAATTTGAGATTTGTAGATCCTGTTAATAGTATTTTAATTATTGTTTTAGTGCTAGGTTGGATTTTTGTATTTTTGATAAATAATTATAATTACTATTTTATTAGATTATGTAAATTAATTTTATAGATTTAAATTTTATCTCATATTTATATATATAAATTGTATATAAATAATATTGAAATTAGTATTGTGAAAAATTATACAATATTTTTTCAACACTTCCAAATGTTGCATTTCATTGTTATTCACAAAAACTACACGGTTAAAACAACAATAATGAAATGTCGATATAAGAGTTTTAAGAAACACTTAACAAATGCTACTAAACAATTTTTATACAAACATTTATAAATGAAATTTAATTTTAAAACATTTCTAAATATTTTTGTATAAACATTTACAAACATTTAATTTTTGTACAATACCTTTTACCAACATTTAAAAATATCAACTTAAATTGGGATTCACAATTTCTATTTTGTTAAACCAATATTTACAAAAGATTAATATAAGTAATATAAGAGACCTTTAACAAATGTTACTGTAGAATTTCTATAACAACAATTGTAAATGTTGTAATATTTCAAAATTAATGTGATAAAAACTTGTGGCGACACCTGCAAATGATGAACAAAATAAAAAAAGTGTTGCTCAAGCCATATACAAATGTTGGAATAAAATTCATATTGAGACTATTTACAAATGTTGGAATAATATCACAATAAATGTCGGAATATATAGGTACCGAAAGTTCATGGAAATGTCACAACAAAGTATACAGACTATCGCAATTATAACATATATTCGACATTTGTTACAAAAATCGGCATAGAGCTATTGTAATGGTTTTTGGCTATTTTACAACACATGAAAAATGTCACAAAAACCCATTTTTGTTGTAGTGACTACAAGAAAATTATGGTTTTACAATGGATATTTGCAACGGACATATTCCGTTGCACTTTTGCAACAGAATTGGAATAGCTTTGCAATGGCATCGAAAATTTGCAATGGACTTTGCAATGAGACAAAAAATTTGTTGAAAAAAATAGTGGGAGCGATTTTGAAACGGATTTGCAGCCTAATTTGCAATAGATTTGCAACGGATTAGCGATGGCATAAATTTTTGTTACAAAAATATGGAGAGAAGAGCACGGGAGAAACTTTTCGATGACTTTGCAACGGAGTGGTAATGTATACAATAGCGTTATAATTTTGCAACTGGAATTCGCAACAGAATGATTCCGTTGCAAATTTGCAACAAAAATGTGCAATGGAATTATGACATTACAAAATTGCAATAGAATTGTAACAAAATTGCTACAAATTTTAATTTTATTTAATTTTTTAAAAATTTTGTTTATATTATATTATTTGTAGAGTTATTAAATGAACTTTATATCAAATTTTTGATATATATAAATATACCTACTAAGATATTCTAAATTTAATTAATGATAATATACAATACTATATCTTCTCATCTATATAAATATGTTCATATGTTAGCATTTTCATACAACTGACAATCCTTTGAGCCATATTTCATTAGTGGTTAATTGCACCAAATTAGTGTTGTTGCTTACTAATTATTTTTCATTTTAATTATATAATTAACTAACATCCTCTATTAAACAATTAGGACCTGGTACATTAACACAAAAGAAACCATTTGCTTAATTTAAAATTTTTTGGGTTCAAGAGAATCATATTTTCCCAAATGATTTTGAGGAAAGCTTTTTTTTTTTTTATCAAAATTCGATAAATTTAAGAGATATATATATATATATATATATATATATATATATATATATATATATATATATATATATATATATATATATATATATATATTAAAATTGTAATCACATGAGTATTTTCATAATTAACTGTATTAGCCCTACAAATACAGTTTCCATATTAGTAGGTCAGGGACTTTCTAGTAATTTACTAGAAAGTCCCTATATTTATTTACATAGTAAATTAAAGTGTTATTTCTAGTACAATATCAATATTTTAAAGATTATTTAAATATCACATTATTTTCACAATGATATATTTTTTACATCTTTCTTCTCCGGTACAAAATATATATATATTTCATGTGATTACTTATATTTTCAACTACTATATTAGCCCTACTGATACAATTTCTATATTACCTTAATATTTTGGTAAATTTTCTTCTGTGCGTACCTAAGTATGTACTTATTTCACTTTGAGCACCTTATTTCGATTTGTATCAATTTGAGCACTGCAATTTGATTTCCTTACAACGGGAGGGCACTGAGATGATTCCGGTGAGGGTTTGCTGATGTGTCCACCGGAATGCAGCCGTGGATTTTATTTTTCCGTGTCGGATGAAGATGTGGCATTACCAGCTGGATGACTTATCCGAGTGGCGGCCCTTATTGCCACGGAGGATGCCACATCAGCCTCTTCTCTCTCACTCTCCTCCTTTCCCATTCCTTGCCCGTTAGGTTTGCCCTAGAGAAAGCCAGCCGTTCCCCTCCCCTTTGCCGTTTTGCCCCTTCCCCTTGCTTTGCTCGCCAGCCATCCGTCGGGGTCGTCATCTTTGCCTTAGAGAACGCCAGTCACACGCTTTGGCCTCCTCGTTTTGCCCCCTCCAGAGGCTTGGAGAACGCGAACTAACCAGCCGTCCACCATATACCAGATGAAATCCTCTTCCGAACTCTTTAAGATTTTGGAGGACTTTAGATAGTTACAATGTTACTTGAATTTATTATTTGAGTACATTATATTTAGATCATTTTTTTGTATAGAAATTCATGCGATGAATTAGTTGCTTCATCTTCACTATTATTTTTTTGTATAGAAACTACGGAGTTATTTGCTTTTCGAAAATTGTTTGTAATAATTTTTTTGTTGCTATTAATGAAATTTAATTTTTGTGTTAATTGGATGGATGATACAGCAGAAACTTTGATAATGTTTGAATTTCAATTTAACTAATGTGTTGTCTTATCATAATCTGTATTAGCTGAATTGAGTCAGCATTTGTTTAAATATCAATGAATTCAACATGATATTCAAGCCATTTATATCAATACCAAGTTTGTATTTCCTGCATCTTTTTAACAATTACCATTTATAACGATAAGCATTTTCCTAATGAACAAATGACCCTGAGAACTCGATATAAAAATATTGGGATCAAAATTTGCAGTTTTCATTCATATTATGTTAAGTATTCTTGGAGACAAAAATATATATGTTTACAATATTAGAATAGCAGTAGCCTGTCAATAGAAACTAAGCACATCTATTAGTAGGTTTACATTGTCAAAATGCCACTAATATGTCAAAACAAGGTAATAAGATTATGAGACTGCTCTTCAGCTAGTATTTCCTGCAGCTGGTGCAAACTTTTCAATACCAGGAGGAACCCATTCTTTTTTCTTTTTCATTGGAGGTCCCGCTTGAGTCTTGGCTTCCATGTTTTTGTTCTTCATTCTGGGTCTCAACACAGGAGCTGTTGAGGTTGCAGGAGCCTTCTTGCTTGATTCTCTGTTGGTTGTAGGTTCCACAGGATTTGTTACATCATGTTGCTTAGCACCTACAACTGTGTTATTTTTCTTTCCTCCTCCAGTCTCAATTTTGCTCTTCATTGGCCTCCTTTCAGTTTTAATTGGTAAATTCTGGAGAGCAGGTTGCTGTGTATCAATAACCTGCAATTTTGGAAACAGATCACCTATCTAATGTTGTAATTTTTTTGCAGTAATATTACATTACCTGTGATATGGTTGTCACTTGAATTTGTTGAGTTTCACTAGGTTGGTTATTCATTTCTGTTTGAATGACGTTATTAACCTGACAATGTCAAGGAAAACAAATCAGCCATAACAATGTTAAAAAAAAAGGAAATGACTCCAAACATACTAACTGGAAATGTTCCTCCAAAACCTGTGGATCAATTGCATCCATAGGATTATTGGCATTGTCCTGTCGAAATCATTGCAATTATATTACTGGATGGTTAATTCTTATACCCAATACATGAAAATCACATAAGCGGAAGGGGAAAAAGAAATCACCTCAGATTGTTCCACATCATTAGTTGCTGCATCATTTGGCTGTCCTGGTTCATTTTGCAACCTGGCCTATCATATATATATATATATATGGTTACAAATCATGGCTTAGTACTAAATAAAAATTTATTTCATTCAATTCATAAATTAAAAGTTTGCAAAAGGTACCTCAATTCCATGGAATCTTTTTGTTATGGCGGCAGCACCACATATCTTTGCAAGTGATCTTCCCGCCCTTCATCGTCGACCTTTCCTTTGGTGTATCCGACCTCCTCATTTGGCTCTCTCCTCCTCAACATTGTTTTCTTCCCTCTTTTTGTTGTTTACGGTGGAGGTGGGATCATAGGGCTATGGGTACTACTAGGCCAACAACTCCTATCCTATGTGGGATATAGAATGTGGCTATAGATTGCTAGAAATGTGGACACCTTGTAACATTCATCTATATAATTTTCAGGCCCTGTCTCCGGTTGTAATATAATGCGAGATTGCATGAGCACGGGGCACTCAGGTTAGTTGCCACTTTCTACAAGAGCAAGTTTTTTTCTATTCCATCCACCACAAATTGGCCCTCATTGCCTAGGACTTGGTATTGTGCACCTCGACGAGGTTGTGCTATAAGTAAAGCTCAATGCCTTTGCCTTTTCTAGTTTTTTCATTATTCTAGGACAATACTCACTGCCACATTTCTGCATAGCATCTCTTTTCTTTTGAATCCTGCACATCAACTTTGTTCTAATAATTTCATTCAATGTCACTATCCCTTTGCTCCTTGCTCCAAGTATTACACTATTAAAACATTCACGAGAGGTTATTCAAGAGCATGTCACATTTTAAAAAAATAGGTCTAAAGTGTGCCCTAGACCAATGCTCGGGTGCTATTTTTCTGCAGGAACCCATAAGCTCCAGGGGACATTGCCTTCAAAAGTTCCATTTCTTTATTAAATGCAGGTTTGTAAGTGGCCCTCGCACATTTCCATAGTTGATCTTTTTAGAGCTTTTTCCTTTGTAATTATTTTTTTGAAGTTAGTGTGTATATGCCTAACACAATATACTATGTTCACTATTGGGGAATAGGTCTTGCAATGCAGGTATTAGGCCCTATAATGATATTTATTTCCCATATATTATACAATACACAAGGACAAACAAGAAGACAACAAAAAACAAAGAAAAAGGAAAAACAACATGGATCGAGTTAAAGTCGATATTTTAACACCTATATAAAATTAATTGAAGAGGAAGTGTTATGAGAACAAACCTTCTGCCGATCACTCATAAAAGCCCAAAGATGGCTGTTGTTGATGTCCAAATCGACAGCTACCAACTCCAAGAACCATCTCCAGTTATAATTGTTCTCCCTATCCACCACTGCCCATGCGATGGGATAGATGCAATCATTTGCATCTATCCCCACAGCTGAAAGTAGTTGCCCTCCAAACAAACCCTTCAACCAGCAACCATCTACTGAAATTACTGGTCTGCATCCTTCTAGAAATCCTGCCTTCAATGGAGACAAGCAGACATACATCCCTTCAAAAACACCTTCACGACATTTGAATTTGATAGTAGACCGTGGGTGTGTCCTCATAAGCTCAAGCCTGTAGTCATACAAGCTCTTCATCTGCTCATGTTCATCACCAGCTAACATGCTATTTGCAGGACAAAATGAAATGGTGTCAAATAATCAGCAGTAAATTGTAACATGCACTAACATAAGCGTTAATATGAAGTACATATAGTAGTACCTTAGAGCAAGTGATTTTGCCCTCCAAGCTTTTAGTCTAGTAATCTCAACCTCCTGATTTTCCTTGACAGCCTGAATAATGCCTGCCAGAGACCAACCAGGATCTGCCCTAAACTGAGTCATGTAGGTCTGAGCAATCCATTTTGCACTTACATGCCTTACATTATGATCTCTACTGCACTCATGCTTGAGAATCCCAGATTTTATTTGAATTGTGTCCTTATCTTTGATCATGGGAGCTGCCCACAAGTAGAAAGGACAACCTTTCTTGCAAATTGCCTTGCATCTTTTCCTATTACTGGGTCTAAAATTCATAACATACCTATGCTTTAACCCGTAGTTCCTAACAGCCTCCTTAAATTGTTTAAAGCTGCTGAACTTCATTCCAACTGCGAAATGGGGATCCTTCATATCAATTTCTTCTTGGAACTCTGGGTATTTTGGTTTGCTTGGACCTGCATCTTCATCATCTGTTGAAGAAGCTGAGTGCAAACATGAGTCAGATTCTCCATAGTCAGAGTTAGGTTCTTCTTCTTCTTCGTGAACATCACCTCCTACTCCTATTCCTTCATTTCTTGAATGTCTAATCATATCAAGCCCAATGGCATCATCACTGCCCTCATTTATGTCTTCTTCCTCACTGTCAAAGCTATAGTCTGAGTCATATAACTCACTCCCTTCATCATTTTTCCCTTGGTGTTCAGGAGAAACATCTTGCATATCAACATTCTCATTTATGTCCTGTTCCTCATTATCATTCCCAATAGAATCATTTTTCATATCAACATTTTCAACTTCAACCTGTTCCTTGGCATTATTCCCAAGAGAAGCATCTTGCAGGTTAACATTTTCTTCAGCAAATGGTTTATCAGCATCATTGCTTGTACTTATGCTGCATACCTTGGCATATATACTCATCAGCCTATTTCGGGAAACATTTGAGGCCATCTCCAAGGCATCTGCATCATTTTTTATTTCTGCCAAGCTCAAGCCATTACCATTGAATCTCAACCACCAAAATGTGCAACCTTCTTCTTGCAAATCCAACTCCTTGGCCATGCTCAACAGTTCTAATCTAGACATCTTATCAATGCAGTAGTAGTCAATATAGCCGACAAGCTCCCTGCTTTCCCACTTATGCACATCATCACTTGTATAAGACAATTTTATTGTGAAGTAATCACTGCCAGGGGCTGAAATATAATTTTCCCAACCATAATTAGCTAGACATGGAAAACAAAAAAAGCTAACTAATCATATTGTACTAAAAGCCGATAACAAACAAACAAGAGATGCTGTCATATTTTTTGTTGAAAACATTGTAGATAATGTCCGGAAGAGCTGAAAGCCAGAAATTGCATATCATAACCAATAAACTTATGAAAATAAGGAACTCATCCGAAATTTGCAGAACATTAGCATTATAAGCTTGCCATTGGACCACAAATTAGATTTTCGAGAAAATATAAAGAGGAATATGTGCTTGTAGTCTACATTCTTCTATTCTGCTAAGACCACTGCAATGATAGGGATAAATAATACGGGAAAATGGTAGCTGCAAATTAAAGGTGCCTGATGAGATTACATGAGACACAAAATGTTTAGATTTATATAGTTAAACTATATCCAATATGAGTTCTGTATCACCGCATGCCAACATGCTTAAACATGAGTTGCAGTTACATTTCTTCCTATTATAGAAAAAAACAAACATAAACAGCATCCTTAGTTAAATTAAATTGCATCACAATGACAATTGAATACTCATTAGCGAATAATATGAAGTTTGCATAGAAGCATATTAAGTAAGCTCATTTAAGTATGCTTACTATTAGTTTACCTAATCGTATTGCATAGACATTTCCTAAACATACTATGACCTTCTAAAATTCTCTTTCTTATAACTCTTTGTACTGAATTATTAACAAACATATAGTGTAACAAAAGTAAAGTATAATTCTTTGTACTGAATTATTAACAAAAGTAGAAAACATATTAGAATAGAATGATAATCCAACCTTTGCACATTGATTACTAGTTAGGTTCCAGTCTATGCGATCATATATTAAGTAGTCGCCCAGGACCACTCCTCAATGTCCATTTATTTTAATTCCTTATTGAAATAAGAACTCACCTAGGGACCACTCTTCAATATCTATATTTAAAGAGCAGACATGTAGTCCGAAAAAAAGTACACCTTATTGAATTATAAAAAGTTGTCGGTTAAGCATTATAAAAGTTGCCACTTTAGCATTAGAATTACATCTATTGCGAGATCTCTGAATGCAAATCATCAATGTACTCAAAGGAATTTACACAAGCACCACTGATGCTAACATTGATATAAAATCCTAATTTCATGACAAATTGGCAATGTACTTATGATAAGTTGGAGATCCTAATTCCGGGGGCCTTATCGCCCAATCGACGTCCCATCATGCGGTCACTAGGCGCAAATGGAGGCTATTATATGCTTGAGGACTGGTTTGCGTTCTCGGGGCCTCTGCTCCAAGCCTCTGGAGGGGGCAAAACGAGGAGGCCAAAGCGTGTGACTGGCGTTCTCTAAGGCAAAGATGACGACCCCGACGGATGGCTGGCGAGCAAAGCAAGGGGAAGGGGCAAAACGGCAAAGGGAGGGGAACGGCTGGCTTTCTCTAGGGCAAACCCTAGCAGGGCAAGGCAGGGAAAGGAGGAGAGTGAGAGAGAAGAGGCTGATGTGGCATCCTCCTTGGCAACAAGGGCCGCCACTCGGATAAGTCATCCAGCTGGTAATGCCACATCTTCATCCGACACAGAAAAATAAAATCCACGGCTGCATTCCGGTGGACACATCAGCAAACCCTCACCGGAATCATCTCAGTGCCCTCCCGTTGTAAGGAAATCAAATTGCAGTGCTCAAATTGATACAAATCGAAATAAGGTGCTCAAAGTGAAATAAGTACATACTTAGGTACGCACAGAAGAAAATTACCCTAATATTTTCATATTAAATTTAAGAATGAACTTATGCTAATAAGCCTTTTACTTTAACACTTGGTTCTTTTCCCCAAAGTTTATGGCTCTTTACATCTTCACCAGCCGTTGGCTCTTGACAACCCAAAAACTCTAACCAAGCTCTCTGCAACCCATAGCCACGGTTCTCAACAAACCAAAACCTCCAACCAAACTCTCGGTAACCCAAAAGCTTTGACCAAGCTCCGATGAAGCTCTGGGTCTCTTCTTTCAGGTGGAATGCCAAAATTGTTCGTTCAATTGAGTTTTTAGGGTTTGTGTATGGTTTTGAATATAATTTGACCAAGAGGCTTTCCTTTTTCTTAGATTGGAAGTTCTAGTGTTCTAAACAAGAGCTATCTTGTTACTTTGATAAGCTTGGAGGTAATGTGTGATCAGCCACATCATGGTGGAACTTCAATACGAGCATTAGGGCAATCTATATACTACTTAATGTTTCACTTGCAGTTTTGATTTTGAGGAACAATTGGCAAGGAATCAGGTTAGAATTTACATCTCATCCACCTTTGGTCAATGTTCTTCTGACTTCACTCTAGATTGTTTATCTAGTTTAATGGATTATTTTCCATTCTTTGAATTTTTGGGTGGTTTTAGAAAGTAATGATTGTATTATCATATTGTTCTTTTATGCTTTTTTTTTTAATCTTTTAATTTTTTACAGAGGTTGTGAGAATTACGATGAAAATGTCACTTCATCTTTTGCGTTTTACCTATTTGATGAAAAGCTAAGATAAGATGAGCATTTATGTTATCTTTATTTCTTATAATTTGGAGATAGTTTTAAGATAAATTAGATCAAATCGGTGGCGGAACTAGAAACAAAATTTAGTTGGTGCTAACTTCAAATTTAAAAATTTTATGAATATTAAATAACTTTATTAATTCAAACTTGAGACAATAATAACAAATAATTCAAAAATATAAAATATACATCATCGAAGAATTTTGGTTTAGGTGTAAAAAACCTATCATATTTACATAATTAGCAAATAACTCAATTAACAGTTAAGCACTAAATTGACAAATAATACAATTAAAAAAATGACTTAGAACAAATGCACAATATAAATTCTTTTATGCAACAATTATTTAACAAATAATCTATAAATAAGCAATTTTTTATAGCAAATAATCACAACAAATATCTAACCGTTTTCACAACAATTTTCTTAACAAATAGTCAAACATATATTTGACAAATATCCAATAATTATTTAATAAATATCAAAAATTTTTAAACAACAAAAGTCACACAAAAATTAAACAAATTAATTCAAATATAAAAAAATTTAAAAAAAATACATAATAGTCTCTATAATGAAAGATAAAATATAAACTCAAAAGTCGGAAGAGATTGAGCAAAGAAAGAAAACTCACAAACTGCAATGATTGTTTTTAGAGATTTTGAAATAGCAATAGCATTTTTTAAGGTTTTATTTTTTTATCTTTATTATCAATGTTTTTACATTAATATCCTAATAAATTGATAATAATGTATTGATAAGTTCAATAAAAGATATATCTAAATATAAAATTTTAAAACAAAATATTTAAAGATCCATGTTTTTATTTAATTTATTTTAAATATTGTAAGTAGAATTTTGAAAAAATAAATAAAGAATATCATTGTCCATACAAATTATTATAATTAATATTGTAATAATATATAAATATATATTCATAGGAAAATGTGTGCTTGAGTACACCCTTACCCCCTCTAAATCTGCCACTGGATCAAATAGTGTGTACAACAAGTAGTCATAATAGCCTGTTGAGTCTTTGTACAGAGCATTGTCATTGAAGAAGTGTAAAAACCTTAAAGTTCATCATCATCATTGCGTTGTAAGTGTTTGATAAAATTCTTCAAACAGGTTTTGCATCCAACCATGAAGTTTTAAATTCTAATCAGTCATCTCTATCAAACATCGCAAACTTCCTTTTGTTGTGTTATACAAGGCTTATTCAGCAAAGGAAAAATATGGCTACTATGAATAACTTAAGTGTTGTTTTCTCATTCTTTCTTAATTAAAAGCCGTATAACACCACTTGAAGTGGCACAGTACTTCCTCCAATTATTAGATCCAGAATTATATATCAGATATGTTCCTATAAAATCATTGACATAAAAAAAGTGTCTAGGATCAGTGATGACATTTTAGGAAATTAATTGTCAAGCATATGGTACAACTGGTGATGAATTCCATCACTATTTTGAAAGTTGATAACCATGATAACATTGTTTCTATCACCATGTTGTTCTTTAAATGAATAATAAACTAATTCTTCATCTGTATCTTTAGTAGACTGCATCTTTTAAGTGCACAAACAATATGTGATACTTTTCTATTTTCAAACAACCTTTCTTAACATTAGAATGAAGGCCTTCATATTGTGTATTTTTGATTAATTTTCTCCCTACTATAAAGATGGCTACATATAGTGTGGTGCATGTAGGGATGGCAACGGGTCGGGTCGGGTCGGGTGCGGGTATTACCATACCCGTACCCGTACCCGATACCCCACTAATATACCTGAACCCGAACCCGAACCCGACGGGTTTTAAAAACCCAAACCCACACCCGCACCCGACGGGTAATCGGGTACCCGCGGGTATACCCGCCCCCGCCCCAATATTAAAAAAATTAATAAAAAATATATTATTTTTATAAAAAAAATAACTTAAAAGTAATTATAATTTTTTATAAAATAAAATAAAATAAAATAGTTATAAAATTACAAGACCAAAGAAAGAGGAAAAATAAAAAACCCTAAATTGTTAAGTTGTAGAACATATTAGTATATATATATATATATATATGTATATACATATATATATTATATAAATATTTTAGTAATTTTAATTTCGGGTTGGGTACGGGTTCGGGTATGGGTCGGGTATTAGAATTCCCATACCCGCACCCGCACCCGTTTCATACAAGTCGGGTTTTACCCGAACCTGACCCGAAACCCGGTCAAATCGGGTTTTACCCGTCAAACTCGGATCGGGTCGGGTCGGGTTGGGTCGGGTATGGGTATTATTGCCATCCCTAGGTGCATGTGATGCTTGTTCAAGAGATGTGAAATATCTTTATCACAATAAATTAACTGTGTAGATTGATAAATATGAATCTTTTCTTCATCTCTTAAATGGCATCAAGTTCACGTGAATGAAAATGCCTATGGTTCATTGGTCTTGTTTTTATTTTGTTGTTTTACCTTTACTCTCATAATTGGCAATTGTTGTTGTCCTTTTTAAGTTAGATCAGGTTCTTAGTTTAATAATAATATGCATGGAAAAAATATTCATTTTAGCATCACCAAAAATAAATAGATTTTGATAGTTTAATGGCTAATGAATAATTTGTATATTTTTAGGGTCAAAGCATGAAGTTTAGTGCCACTTTTGTGAAATCCCATTTATTAATTGTTATGATAAATGGGTGGTGTTGGATAGGACTTAGAAGTGATGGATGCTGTGTGGTCAGCTCTTTTCCAGAGGCCAGGCACCAGCCTATCCATTCTTATTTACCTAGAGAATAATCAGTTAACTTTTCCACCATCTATCTCAATTAAAGTATCATCAGTGATAGAAATTTGGTGCCTTTTTGTTTTTATTTTGTTTAACTTACCTGCTGGTGATCATCTTTCTAATAAATTTCAGTTTGGCTATCATCTGTTTATCCGTGGCCTCTGAACTTCATCAATTCTTATGGATTGTTTGGAACAATAATCACTTTCACCGTGAAGGAATTTTATATCTATCTATCTATGTATAAAGCTATGAGATTAGGCATTGAAATATGTCCTAAGTGCTGTTTCTCCTGCAATATAGTGCAGCATTGATGCATTGTTGGATCCGACTGTGAAGCACATGCTCTTCCTTAACTACAACAAAAAAGGCTAATTGTGACATTTTTAAAACAACATTTTTGATAAGTGCTACTGTAAACCATTAAAATGACTTTCAAGTGATAGTTGTAATAAATGTTAGCATACTTTTATTTGTTCCTATGCTTATAATAACATTTCTACTTATAGTCACAATAAGTTTTTGTTTTGTGATATTTATGAAGATTTTAAGGTTGCTGAAAGAAACATCGGTACAATATTATTTATTTATTACGACCTATGTAATAAATGTCATAATTCAATGACTTTTATTGCATCAATTTGTTATGACATATTTGAAAATGTTATTTTAAGTTAGGATATATATATATATATATAGATAATTTGAAATAGAAAAGGATATTTTTTTTAAAAAAATAAAATCGGTAATATTTTGAATTTCAAGAGTGCCAAAAATTAGGTGGGAAATTTTTTAGGAGCGCCAAAACCCATGCGCGCGGCTTATATATACAAGATCTATTAGAAAAGAAAGAAACCCTAATAATGTAAAAGACCAAAAGTAAAGTTCTTGTAGGGAGAAAAGGTAAGTACCTCGATTTTTCTTTATTCTATAGTATTTTTTCCATTTTTTTCTTGTAACATTAATAAATTATTATTTAATTTTTGTTTATTTTGATGGATGTTGATAGATGATTAATTTTTTAATTAGTTTTTTGTTATAAAAAGTATGAGAATTTTAATTAATCTAATATTAGGGTTTGAGAATATATTTTTTTTATGAAAAAGGAAGATTGAATTTAATTGGGATGAGATCTCCCAAAATATCGTTTTATTGTTGGATATTAAAAATGTTTGGCTTTTTCTCCTTGCCGATGTGATGATGGGGATGTCATGATCTCATGCAGTGATCATGGCATGGATCTAAGGCTTCAACTCTTGAGATTTTTTTTTATTTAACCCTAGTTTTATTGAAGTTTTAGAATTAGATCCGTTTTTTATTTTTTTTTTAAATTTTTTTATAAGTTTCTTGCTATGAGACACTCATAACTTTGGTGAAGTTTTGCAATTTGTCCCTTTTATAATTTTTAGTTTTTATAGGGTTATCGTTATAGTTATGACCCATACATAGGTGATAGGTTCGTTGAAGTTTTATATATTTTTTTTCTAAGCTAAATTTTTGAAGGGTTCTTATTATAGTACGAATCATATATTATCCATTTCAATAAAAAAGTTTATTTGTATTCATTTTATGCAAAGTATATATCCTCCACATATGTTTTTTTAATATTTAAAATTAGTATATTATTGATTTTAATATATCATGTATGTTGAAATTAATTTTATTTAGTTTTTATTGTTGTATTATGTTGATTTTTTAAATATAAAAATTGTTCTAGGTTAGAGATAGTAGAAGTAGTCCTTGTTCTCAATTAACTACTTCTCAATTTCATTATAACAATAATGATCCTATTATGATTTTTATAATATCATCTAATTACATTTTTAAAATCTAAATTTTATTATTTATTAATTACTTTTATTTTTTAAATTGAATTTGATATCTACTAATGTATTTGTATATTTTATTTTTGCAGATAAGAGACCACCATGATATATTTAAAGATAATTCTAAGGATTGAAGCCTTAGCTTTATTATAATGTTCGAAAGCTATTTCTTTGAGATTTAGAGATCATGTTAATATTATTTTAATTAATAATTACATTTTCAAAATATTAAATTTTATTATTTATTTATCACTTTTCCTTTTTAAATTGATTTGGATATCTATAAATGTATTTGTATATTTTATTTTTGCAGATAAGAGGCCACCATGATAAATTTAAAGATAATCTCAAGGATTGAAGCCTTAGCTTTATTATAATTTTTGAAAACTATTTTTTTTAGATTTGTAGATCATGTTAACATTATTTTAATTGGTGATTATATTTATAAATTTTTGGATTTTAAATTTTATTATTTATTTATCACGTTTTTTTAAATTGATTTGGATATCAACTAATATATTTATAAATTATTTTTCAGATAAGAGCTCTGAGTACGATGCTGTGTAGGTGTACTCCATGCCTATTAACACACCCCTTGCATGTGTATACCACAAGTGCATGGGTTGTCAAAGTAATAAAGTACCTTGGTGAGTGGGTAGTCGTATCCACAGGGAATAGTACTCAGAAGTACAAGAATTTCTATTTAACTATAGTGAAGATGATTTAAGAGTGGTGTGAACATTATCAATGCAAATAGAAATAAAGTAAAGAAGAAAGAGACGCAATAAAATAATAGGAGAGGAAATCGATAGAAAATGGGGCACCCGAACATTGCTCACCCTAGACTATTGTTTCAAGTGCATGACCAATCATTATGTCTCCTAACTAATGTCTAATGAGTCGTGGAAATCTTAAAACGCACGGTCCCAAACTTTAGGTAACCTTAACTAACCCTCACACTATGCCCGAGGGGAAAGGGATACCCTCGACGCCTCACACTATGTGGGGTTGCATAAAGATTTGGGGACTCCAAGTGATAAATCCTATTCCCTAATATAAATATAACCCTTTGGTCCAGGAAAGGACCCTTAGTCACAATTAAGCCCCAACACTAAGGATTATTTCAACACTTCACTCTGTTGCTAGCACAACTAAGCCCCAATGGAGTTTGTCTCTTAGTACTTCACTCTATTGTGACCGCAAAGAACTCTTGGAACGTGGAGGTAGGATAAATCACATCGGAAGAGAAAGGGGGCATTCCGCTACCTCTCGACTCACCCTCTCGACCTTCTCCAACCTAGTTTTGGCTAACCCTCATGGTGTGTCACTCATCCACAAGGTTTACCAAGATAGATTCTCAACCCTATTGTTACTCTAAAGGAAAATATATTCAACAAGCATTTATGGTTGGAATTTAATTAAAAACATCAATTAAAGAAACATAATGAAAGATCAATGACATAAAATCCCATTGCCAGGTGTTGCTAGGGTGAGATGAGCGAGAAAAAATCCCATAAAAAACTCACAACGAGCGAACAACGGCCATTGTGGCTCATTTATCCCCTTGTTTACTATTTAAACACAACGGTCATAACAACGGCCATTGTTCATCATGAAACAAGGTTGTGATTCCCGACCATGGTGGAAAATTTCTATACATCGTCCTATTTTGATGGAAATTTACATAAAATCATTCACCAAGCATTATTAAACAATTTCATGCCATTTAAACATCATAAAATCACAATTTAAAAGGTTTAGAAGGGTTCTTACAAATCAGCCAAAGAGACAAGCCCAAGCTTCTCAAAATCACTAAGCAAAGGTTGGGGAAGGTTCTCCGGTATAGTAACCGAGAGGAAAGTGAGCTTTGAGTGAGAAAGGCCAAGAGTCGGCCATTGGTGACCCTATATCTCCTTGTAACAGGATTAACAATGGGCAAGCAATGGCCGTTGTTCATTCATTCAATTTCTTCTAGTCACCACAGCTGTTATAAGCCCGTTATGGGGCCATTATCAACTTGGTTAAGGCTCAAAAGTTTCCAAGTGTAGGCAATGGCTGTTCTAGGGCTTGTTATACTTACTGTGGCTAGACAACAGGTGTGGTGAGGCCGTGCCAGACCTATGAAAAATCTAGAGTCATAGCATGCTCTATGGAATGGCCGTGATAAGTTACCACGGTCATCACAATGACCGTTGTGAGCCCATAATAGAATCGCTTAATTTTTCTAGACAAGTCTATCTCTTTACCTGGACATCACAATGGGTACAACGGGTTTACCACGCTTGTTTTGATGCTCACTGTGAAATTTTTTTTAGAGATTTTCCCTGTGTAAAATGGCATGAAAACAATTTCTACAGATAGGACTAGATTCCCCAATCATGTTTTGCTCATAAAATTCTATGGGGGTGAGCCAAATTCACATCATTCTTATTAATTACCACTTTCTGTATTTTATTAACTAATTACTAAGATTGAAAACAAAAATTAAACGAACTAAAACATAGAAAACTACTTGGGTTGCCTCCCAAGAAACGCTTGTTTTACTTCACGAGCCTGGTGTGCATGTTCTTACCTAAAGATTTCTTTGGTTTACTCGGAGCAAGTAGAGAAGCCTTTCCTTCGTTACCTATTTTCAAAGTACTGGAGCTTGTTACCTTAGTAGTTGTTCCTCTTTTGGTTGTACCTTCATCAACACCTTCTTTGTCAATTTAGCTCTCATATTACTCCCTCTATTTTTCCTCTAAAGTCATGGCTTTGTGAGCTATGTTTGTCCTTCCCCAAGCTGCTCCTCCTCAACTATGTCAAGAATTACAAAGTCTACAGGGAAGACAAGTTTTTCAATAGTTACAGGAACATCTTCCACAATTCCCCATGGTCTCTTTACTGACCTATCTGCCAACTACATGGTCATTCTTGTTGGCCTCAACTCTCCCATTCTTAGCTTCATGTATATAATGTATGGCATTACGTTTATGCTAGCTCTAGAATCGACGAGTACATTTCTTCCATGCCATCACCCAACAAACATGGGATCTCAAATCTTCCAGGATCTCTCAATTTTTTCGGCATCTTTTTATCCACAATAGTGGAACAATTCCCATTGAGAGCCACCATGTAGACCTCTTCTAATTTGCTTGTGTTAGTGAGCAAATCCTTCAAAAATTTGGCATACTTCGGCATTTGGGACAATGCTTCCACTATGGGGATGTTTATATAGAGTTGCTTGATAGTAGTCATGAATTTCATGAATTATATGTCCTTCTTATCAGCTTTTAGTCTGGAAGGGTAAGGAACTTGGATTTTGTATTCTTGAACTATGGGTCGAGTTGGTAATGGCTCTTTTAGTTCTTCCTCAACTGCTTCCACTTCCTCCTCCATGGATTCCTGTGAAGTACTAGGGCCTTATTGTAAAGTTCCCATCTCTATCGTGACACTTGGACCCTGACTAATCTTTGCCTCGATGGTCTTACCACTGGGAAGTGGGATAGCTTTAAGTTGCTCCCTTGGGTTTGCTTTAGTGTTTCTTGAGAGGCTTCCTTGAGGGCTTTCAATACTAGCTCTTGCCAATTGTCCAACTTGATTTTCCAATTTCTTGATTGATGCTTGAACATTTCGTAATGTCATACCAAACTCACCCATTAGCGCATCGTGACTAGTCATATACTTGGCCAAAACATCTTTTGTGGAAATCTTTCTTTTAGGCTGTAGCTGTTAGGACTGGTATTGGTAGTTCTGTTGTAGAGGAGGCCTCCGTTGCTGACCTTGACTCTAGAATAAGTTAGAATGGTTCCTCCATCCCTTGTTGTAGGTGCTTCTATATGGGTTATTCTGGTTCCTCTGACCTCCTTCGATATAGTTAACCTGTTCCATAAGAGCTACTACTAAACTTATAATCGAGCACTAAAATACTCCATGCCCTTCTCCACAAGTTTCACAAAACAAAATTACCATGAAATTCAAGCTGGCACCTTAACCATTATTCATGAGTAGATCTAACTTTCATGTGAGCGCATCTACTTTTGCCGCCTAATAAGCGCTTGTGAGATAAAAATGCGAAGTGTTCTTTTCTTATGATGAGCATTACTTTTATCAGGTTTTAACACTAATATGTGTGTATTTATGTTACTTTCATGCATATAGGGTTGTGAAGCCGAATCTTAGAGAAAGAAGCCAATGTAGATCGTGAGTGCACCATTTAGAGAAAATCTTGAGAACTATTTCGGCTTGTGCATGTGTAACAAGATCTCCACCAACGCGGCCGTTCATTGAAGAAGCGAAGTGATCTACGACGTAAACGTGTGCCCGTTTACGTTATCTCGATGAAAGCATGGCTTCGGGAGTGTTTCGGGCCAGTACTGTAGCAGGGTAATGTAGCAACACTTTAGCAGGTATTATTCACAGCCGCCCGAAGAAGGAGTTGTCTAGAGAAACCACATGGACCTGTGGAATTCCACACGCCCATGCGTTAATTCCACAAGCCCGTGTGGAATATCCACAGGGGCGTGTTGATTCCCGATTTAAGCCCTTTAAAAGCCGATTTCAGCCCCGATTTTAGCATTCTTTTCTCTATCTTTTCCCCAACTTGAGAGAGGGCTGCGGCTAGGGTTTTGCGAGGTATTGTCTAGGGATTTAGAGAGGTTCTACGGTTCTGACATCGCGCTCCATTTGGAATAAGGTTAGTAGGAGAGCTTTCATCGGCACCGATCCGGAAAGGTGTATCCTAGGCCGGATAAAGGAACCTTTGGATGAGTAGAGGACTCTCCACAAGACGTTCTCAGCCGAAGATGCATCACCAATAGAGATCATCTACTCCAAGAATCCGTGTTGTGGGCACTTTCTCAGGAGCTCCTTGAACCTTTCCCATGTCTCGAATAGAGACTCCAATTCCAACTGTACAAAGGATGAGATCTCATTCCTAAGCTTTGCAGATTTTCCAGGAGGGAAATAATGGGCTAGAAAAGCTTCTACCTTCTCCTCCCATGTAGTAATCGAGGTTCTAGGTAATGAATATAGCCACTGCTTTGCTCTATCTTTTAGGGAAAATGGGAAGGCTCTCAACTTGATAGTATCATCCGTCACCCCGTTTATCTTAAGCATATCACACACCTCGAGAAAGTTCTCTATGTGACTGTTTGGATCCTCATCGGCCAAACCATTGAACTGTGCGGATTGTTGCAACATGTGGATGAATGCCGGCTTTAGTTCGAAATTCTGAGCTGTAATTGGGAGTCACACAATACTCGATTGTGTGCCTAAAACTAAGGGTCTAGCATAATCAGAGAGTGTCCTCTGCTGCTCATTCTGTTCTGCCATATTATCTGACCCTTCAACTTCCAAATCAGCTAGATTAGATTGGTCTTCCACAAGTCCTTTCCCTTTTCTTCTAAGTGTTCTTTCAAGCTCGGGATCTCCTTCAATCAATATTGAGGGGTTCCCTCGGGTCATCAACCTGAAGCTGCACAAAGGGAAGAAATCAAATCGGAACGATGATAGAAAAGAAAATGTGAAATAGAATGGATAAATGAATAGCCAAGAAAACAAAAGTGCAAAGTATCTCTAAACGCCTTCTCCCAGGCAACGGCGCCAAAAACTTTACAGTGCTCCCCGCAAGTGCACGGAGTTATCGAAGTAATAAATCCCAAGTGAGTGGGGTATCGTATCCACAAGGAAAAGGGAATAAAAATACTTAATTTGCTTCTTAACTATATGAAAGATAAATAGTGATATGTGTGACAAGATTCAATTCTCGAAAGTAAAGCAACCCGAAAGAGAGCGAAAGTAAAGGAGAAGATAAGGCAATCGATAAAGCTGGGGTACCCGGGTATTGATCCGCCTAGGAAAATCTTTTCAAGTGAAAGAACTCTCTATTATGCTTCCTAACTAATGCAATGGTGAGCTAGGGATATCCTTTAATGCATGGCCCTGAATCTAGGGTTACCAAGCCTAAAACTCTACATGTCCCTGAGGAGAGGTTAAACAACCTCTCAACCTCGCACTCGTAAGAAGGATTGCATTAAGCTCTGGGGATTCCAAGTGATAAATCTCTTCCTAATTGTAGACCTAACCCTTTGGTCCAGAAGAAAGGTCCCTAACCACAATTAAGCCCTAGATTCTAAAATCACCTCAACACTTCAATCTGTTGCACTTGCAACTAAGCCCCAGCGGAAGGTCATCCCTTAGCTCATTCGCTCTATTATGGCCGCAAAGAACTCGAGGAACCGAGGTACAATTTATCACACTGAAGGGGAAAGGGGACACTCCTGTACCTCTCGACTCACCCTCTCAACCCTCTCCAATCAAGCTTTGTCTAACTGTCGTGGTGTGTCACTCACTCATAAGGGTTACCACGTGAACTCTCAACCTTAGTGTCACTCTAAGGGGATGTTCAAACAATCAAGCATTCAAGATTGGAACTCACAATAGCATCAATTAATTGAAAGCATAATAAAAAGATTCAATGAAACTAATACATCCTAGGGTTCACAAATACCGAAGTACCCACTAGGGGTTTAGCTCTCCATGGAGCACAATACAAACGATAATGAAATCAAATGTAAAAGAGAACAATCCATAGGAAAAACCCCTCGATAGTCATGGCGATGGCCTTGTGGAGAGTCCTCTACCCGTCGCAAGATCCCCTTGTCCGGTATAAGATATGCCTCGCCGAATCAATCCAACGAAGAATCCCTTACCAACCTTCTTCCAAAGTGATGGCGATGTCGGAGCCGTAGAACCTCTCCAAATCCCTAGCCAATACCTCTCAAAACCCTAGCCGCAACCCTCTCTCAAGTTGGGGAAAAGATGGAGAAAAGGATGTTGAAATCGGCCTTAAATAGTGCTGGAATCGGGATTCCACACGCCCTTTGGATATTCCACACGGGCCTGTGTAATTAACGCACGGGCGTGTGGAATTTCCACACGCCCGTGTGGCTCCTCTGTTTTGCTCTTTCTTCGGCTGGCCGTGAACAGTACCTGCTATAGCGATTCGCTACAACACCTTGCTACAGTGATGACCCAAAATACTCCCGAATCCATGCTTTCATCGAGATAACGTATACGGGCACACGTTCACGTCGTAGGTCATCTTGGTTCTTCAATAAACGGTCACGTTGGTGGAGATCTTGTTAAATATGTACAAGGCGGAATACTAGGATGTAACTGCCTTCGTGCCCCTCCGAATCATTGCCTTAGCTCGAATACAAGGAGGTTGGCATACATTTTAGCATTCTAAACTTGACTCATGTCTCCGCGTTTGAGCCTTCTCAAGATCTCCTCCAAATAATGCGTAAAACGATGTACAATGGCTTCTTTCACAAACAATCGGCCTCATAACCAAACCTGCATAAAAGTACATAAATACACACGTATTAGCGCTAAAACCTGACAAAAGTAATGCTCATCATAAGGAAAGAATGCTTCACATTCTTTTCGCACAAGTACTTATCAAACTCCCCCACACTTAAGCTTTTGCTTTTCCTCAAGCAAAAATTAAAACATTGTATGCATAGATGAAGGGACTATTGGAAGTGCTTGGCCTTAGGTTCACCAAAGCATGCAAAGAAAGCATTTTAATAGGAAAGAAAATTTCAACACTAAATACGAAAGAATCAATGCTCTAGCTAAAAACTTGAATAAAAAAGGACAACAAACCCGAAATCGTGTAAGTGTGTGAACTCACTCAATTCAACCCAAAGTATAGTCCTCAAAGTTCTAGGTATAAGGGACTTATTTATCTACAAAGAGTACCAAACATTTCAAAAAGGGTAGTAGCTTTACACAGCCTCTAAGGTAGCCCTTTCCAAAGCAGACGCTATGGTGGCTTTCACACTTTCGAGGTGGTAGCTCTTTCTACCGGGGTGGTAGCTTTCACACATCCCATGAGATAGCTCTTTCTCTCAATAGGGCATAGCTAGTATCCGACTTATGAGAGTAGCTTCATACATCATGGGTAGTAGCTCTTTCCACCCAACAAGCAAAATTAAAAGATAAAAACACTTTGTTCTTTCTTTCTTTTCCATTTTTTTTTATAAAGCAACATAAGAAACAAAACTAAAACTGGTCCCTTTAACCTTAGATTTGAGTTTCCAAAAGAGTCTAAAGAGTGAGAAGTGCACAAAATGTTATTCGGGTAAAAATTTCTAAAAATTCAAGCAATTACTTGAGCATGAGAACATTCAATGTTAAAAATTCTCTTAAACTCAAGAATACCATCATTGCAACTAAGGTGAACCGTCATTGGCTATGTGAGCATATATATATATATATCAATCAAAAATAGTGTAAAAAGATATGTGCACTATGAAAATCCCCCAACACACACACACACACTTAAGTTGTACATTGACCTCAATGCACACATGCATGCTCACATATAATGTATATCAATCAAGAACAAATGTGGGAGAAGCAATCGAAACAATACTCCCCTGACTCCTAGTGTTGTATTTGATGGAGCTAAATCCTTGAGGGTGATGTTCCAACGGGTTGTGAGGCCCACACGGCCAAATGGCGAAGCATCTTGGCCGTGTCTATGACAAGTTCTCAAGTCCCATGATGACAAGACCATCTACACGCATACACGAGGGGGTTCAGTAGAGCTCAATAAAAGAAAAACAAAATTTGAGTATATATAAGGTAGAGCAAGAAATACAACTTGAGACAACAAAATGAAGATAAACTCAGAAGGAAAGTCCTTTCTGAGGATAACATGTCCAAAATAAAACACATGTAGAAGTAAAATAAAAGCAAGTCAAGTGTCGGCGCCACGCTCTGGCACATCTGTTGCTGGTGCTGGATCAGAAGGTGTTGGTGGGTCCAATGATGGTGATGCAGGGGGCGTCTAGGCGGTGCGCGGTCACAGTACAAAAGGTGCGGTAGCATCTCGCTGAAGGATCTGCTGTAAAATATCAAAACACGCTATGAACTCCATGAACTGTACGGCCTGCGTCGTGCGCACCTCTACTATCTCCGTTCATGCCTCAGTGATCTCTGCCTGTATTACCCCTATGGCACTCTCGAGCCTCTCAAAACGATCATGGGCTCGAGATGGTGAGAACATACCTATCGGGGATGGGTCCTCTATCGCCGGAGATGCGTTAGTCTCCATCGGCATCGGCTAAGGCTCGGGGACAGGCTGAGAAGCCTCTGCATCATCATCCTCAGCCATCTCTGGAGTGGGTAGAACCAAGCCATATACCCCTATCCGTACTCGGTGGATCATACCCATCAATCTCATCGTCTCCAAACTTAGGGGAGCAGGGATACTCGTCCTCTCAGCCCCGCGTATCGCGTCCAAGAGGCCCATGCCCACGACTAGCCTCGTAATGTAGAGGCCTGAGAAGATCGCTCCCAATCTAATATAATGCCCCTGATGATGAATGTACTCTGCAAGGATGTGCCCCAGATGAATTGGTATGTGCTGCACCATCGAATATAGATATAAAAGCTCCTGCCGGCTCAGAACACCTATGCTATCACCACGGCCATTCACCGACCTACTCATAATTGCATGTAAATATCGGTAGGCAGGTCGGGAAAGGCACATGGCCTTGGACACCCCCAGCTCGTACTGACCCTGACCACACAGCACTCGGTAGGCTCTCTGAGGGGTCAAAGCTCCAGGATAATCAGTCGGAAGCTGAGAATTCTCCTCAGTGTCAGTGAATGCCTCCTCATATAGCCCAAGCGAGACTGAAAACTGTGTGATGCTCATGCAGTAGTGATGTCCAAATGCTTTGAACTGGATGGTGTCCATGCTGTCGAATCTCTCATATGATCTATCAAACTCAAATGATGACAGCACCACCAGTGTGAGCTCACGAATGGCGGGCTCTCTGATCGTCAATAACTAACTCCACCCTCCTACTAACACAAGGTCCTCAACCTCTTCAGCAAACTCATCCCCCTGATGTAACTCTCGGAGTATGCTACTGTCCAGATACCGAGTCTATCCAAACCAAAGTCTCGACAGACGCACGAAATGAGCCTGATGCTCAAGAATAGTGAAACTCATGCCCTCAGACTCGGAGGATGACTCCCGCAGACGTTTCTCTGCTTGCTTCTTTGACCTAGGAAATCAATCAAACAAGCTGGATAAATGCTGCTGCAGAAATCCACACAGTCATGGGGAATTTCCGCACGCCCGTGTGGATTCGCAGGGAGTGAAGAACCGCACGGCCGCACCTCAAAAAGCCAACAAAACACTTCTAAAACTCTTCTAACATCTTTTTAAGCATGCTCTTAAACTCTAATTGCAAAAAGGAAGCATTCTTAGCAAGTTCATCGATTAAAATCAAGAATTGGCAAAGAAAATCAAAGATAAGGGCTTACCGATGAGTTGAGATGAGGAGAATAGAAATAGGCCGGAAAACCAAGTAAAAATCCTCCAAAATTTACAGTACGAGGTCAGAAATCAATGCTAGAGTATTCTGAAGAAAGTGGGAAGAATGTAGATGAAGAGAAACAAGTCTTCTTTAAAAAGAACTCGCGCCCCTTAGAATTCTGTAAATCCACACGGGCGTGTGAAAATTCCACATGTCCGTGTGTCTCCACAGTGGAGAGCCACAGGGGCAAACGCACGCCTCTGTGTACTCTCAAGATAGCTCTTGCGATCTCTGAAAACACTCGCACGTGCGTGTGGAAATTACCCACGCCCGTGCGTCGGACCCACCGGGGAAGCCCTACGCCCCTGTGCCCTCATTGCCTAACCGAGAGAAAATTACTAAGTGTTTCACATGTCCGTGCAGAAATTTTGTACGACCGTGGACAATCTCAGGCCAAACTCACAGGGGCGAGTGCACGCCCCTGTGCGCTCTCGGGATGGAGAAGGGATCGTCTGTAGAAATCCGCACGGGCGTGTGAAAAATACCCACGCCCGTGTGTTGGTTACAAGGTCGCTCACAGGGGCGAGTCCACACCCCTGTGCCTTCTTTGGATGAGCTCATAATACAACCCCACGGGCGTGTGGAAATTCCACACGCCCATGCGTTTTCTCAAGATGACTTGAAAAACTCTGCAGGCTCTGTAGAAATTTTCTGAACATGTTTACACATTCAGAGCCTGCTCTTTTATGCAACAATTACCTGTGAAAAACAATAGAAATAAGCTCAAATGAATAAATCTTTGCCAAATCCACAAGAAAACATATGATGACACAGAAATCCACCAAAATGAAAACAACACAAGCATCTAAACATAAAGACACCAACACTTAACAAGTTATTCATGCAAAACTAAACTATGACTAGGAAAAACAGTAAACACTTGGGTTGCCTCCCAAGAAGCGCTTGTTTAACGCCACTAAGCTTGACGTACCTTGTCTTACCTCACGGGGGTTCGTAGATGAAAGTTGCCCTCTTACCCATGGCTTGAAAGCATGATGAGCAAAGTCTCTTGAGAGCAGAGGGTGAATTGTCACGCTTGGGGCTACCTAAAAATGGTTCATCATTCGATACAGCACACCTCCAATAGTCTTGGAGTGTTTCCGATAGCTTCTCCTTGCCCTCTTCATCTTCCGGAGCACGTTCTTCAAGATCCCCGGGGTAGATGGTACTTCTTCAGTCGAACCAAGCATCATTACTTCTTCACTTTCTTCCTCTTGGTCGAACAAACCCTCATACGGGTCCGGATTGAACATTTCCTGCACGTATTCATAAACAATCTCATCAGTAGTGTCTAGAAAATACAAAGTATCATCAAAATCAAGAGAATGCCATATGGCTTAAGCAAGGCGGTATGTGAGCTTGTCATCTTAGACTCTCAAAGTTAGCTCCCCGCCGTCCATGTCAATCAATGCTTTGGAAGTCCGCAGAAATGGTTTCCCAAGTATCAAGGGTACATCCGCATCCTCATCGACGTCCAGCACTACAAAGTCAACCGGAAAAATATACTTGTCCACCTTGACAAGCATGTCTTCAACGATACCCCTTGGATGTCTCACCGTTCGATCCGCCAATTGTAAAGTCATCCGAGTGGGTCTATGCTCTCCCAAGCCTAGCTTCTGAAAGAAAGTGTATGGCATGACGTTGATACTGGCCAATGAATCCGCCAATGCCATTTCTTCACCCAAATTGCCAATGTTGCACGGAATGATGAAGATTCCCGGGTCCTTCTTCTTATTCGGTATGGCCTTTTGCAGGACCGCCGAACAAGATGCATCTAGAATCACTGAAGCACTCTCCTCCAACTTCCTCTTGTTAGTTAACAAGTCCTTCAAGAAATTTGCATACTTAGGCATTTGAGATAATGCCTCAACAAATGGAATGTTGATGTGGAGTTGCTTGAACAAACTCAGGAATTTCTTGTACTGTTCATCCGCTTGATCATTCTTCAACCTAGAGGGATAAGGGATTCTTGGCTTGAAAGGTGGGGTGCCACCTCCTTCTCCTTACTTGTTCCCTCTTCAACCTCTATAACCTCGGGTGCGTGTTCTTTTGCCTTCTCACCCGGAAGCCTACCTTCAACCTCACGACTACTTCTCAAAGTGATTGCCTTCACATGCTCTCTAGGGTTGCTCTCGGTATTGCTCAGCAAGCTTCCATGTGGCCTTTCTGAGAAAGATTTCGCAATCTGCCCCACCTGATTTTCAAGGTTATGTAAAGAGGCGTTGTGATTGCGAAGTGTAGCCTCAACTGATTCAAACCTTGTGTTTGAAGATTGCACAAATCTAGTTAAGGCCTTCTCCAAGTCATTCATTCGGGTTTCCAAACCTAAAACTCTGTTTTCCACTTTCGGGGCTTGCCCATGGCCTTTTGTGGACCTTGGTTGCTCCACGAGAAATTGGGATGATTCTCCCAACCTGGATTGTAGGTATTGCTATATGGGTTTCCTTGGGTCCTCATGTCATTACCTACAAAATCGACGTTCTCAACTGAAGATGCATCACCAATAGAGATCGGACAATCGGAGGGAGCATGTCCTCCACCACACCCGGTGCAAGTACTCACGGCTACCACTATGTTTGAAGTTAGAAGATCTAACTTCTTACTCAAATTTTCAACTTGTGCCACCAATGAAGTTACTGCATCTATCTCATGAAGACCTGCCACCTTTTTCTTCTCCCTGGCATTCCATTGGTAGCTGTTTAACCCCATTTATTCAATAAGTTGATGGCCTCATAGGGAGTCTTGCTACGTAAGGTACCTCCTTCTGCGGCATCCAAGAGTTGTCTTGTATTCGGATTCAACCCGTTGTAAAAAGTCTGAACAATCATCCACTCTGGGAATTTCTGTTGTGGGCACTTTCTCAGCAACTCCTTGAACCTTTCCTATATCTTGAATAGAGACTCCAATTCCGACTATACAAAGGATGAGATCTCATTCCTAAGCTTTGCAAATTTTCCAGGAGGGAAATAACGGGCTAGAATAGCTTCTACCATCTCCTCCCATGTAATAATCGAGGCTCTAGGTAATGAGTGTAGCCACTGCTTTGCTTTCCCTTTTAGGGAAAATGGGAAGGCTCTCAACTTGATGGCATCATCCGTTACCCTGTTTATCTTGAGCATATCACACACCTCGAGAAAGTTCTCTATGTGACGGTTTGGATCATCATCGGGCAAACCATTGAACAGTGTGGATTGCTGCAACATGTGGATGAATGCCGGCTTTAGCTCGAAATTCTGAGCTGTAATTGAGAGTCGCACAATACTCGATTGTGTGCCCAAAACTAAGGGTATAGCATAATCAAAGAGTATCCTCTGCTGCTTATTCTGTTCTGCCATGTTATCTGACCCTTCAACTTCCAAATCAGCTAGATTAGAATGGTCTTCCACAGGTCCTTTCCCTTTTGTTCTAAGTGTTCTTTCAAGCTCGGGATCTCCTTCAATCAATATTGAGGGGTTCCCTCGGGTCATCAACCTGAAGCTGCACAAAGGGAAGAAAACAAATCAGAATGATGATAGAAAAGAAAATGTGAAATAGAATGGATAAATGAATAGCTAAGAAAACAAAAGTGCAAAGTATCTCTAAACGCCTTCTCCCCTGCAACGGCGCCAAAAACTTGATAGTGTTCCCCGCAAGTGCACGGAGTTATCGAAGTAATAAATCCTAGGTGAGTGGGGTATCGTATCCACAAGGAAAAAGGAATAAAAATACTTAATTTGCTTCTTAACTATATGAAAGATGAATAGTGATATGTGTGACAAGATTCAATTCTCAAAAGTAAAGCAACCTGAAAGAGAGCAAAAGTAAAGGAGAAGGTAAGTCAATCGATAAAGATGGGGTACCCGGGTATTGATCCGCCTAGGAAAATCGTTTCAAGTGCAAGAACTCTCTATGATGCTTTCTAACTAATGCAATGATGAGTCAGGGATATCCTTTAATGCATGGCCCTGAATCTATGGTTACCAAGCCTAATCCTCTACATGTCCCGGAGGAGAGGTTGAACAACCTCTCAACCTCGCACTCGTAAGAAGGATTACATTAAGCTCTGGGGATTCCAAGTGATAAATCTCTTCCTAATTGTAGACCTAACCCTTTGGTCCAGAAAAAAGGTCCCTAACCACAATTAAGCCCTAGATGCTAAAATCACCTCAACACTTCACTCTGTTGCACTTGCAACTAAGCCCCAGCGGAGGGTCATCCCTTAGCTCATTTGCTCTATTATGGCCGCAAAGAACTCGAGGAACCGAGGTACAATTTATCACACTGAAGGGGAAAGGGGACACTCCTGTACCTCTCGACTCACCCTCTCAACCCTCTCCAATCAAGCTTTGTCTAACTGTCGTGGTGTGTCACTCATTCACAAGGGTTACCACGTGAACTCTCAACCTTAGTGTCACTCTAAGGGATGTTCAAACAATCAAGCATTCAAGATTGGAACTCACAATAGCATCAATTAATTGAAAACATAATAAAAAGATTCAATGAAACTAATACATCCTAGGGTTCACAAATACCGAAGTACCCACTAGGGGTTTAGCTCTCCATGGAGCACAATACAAACGATAATGAAATCAAATGTAAAAGAGAACAATCCATAGGAAAAACCCCTCTATAGTCGTGACGATGGTCTTGTGGAGAGTCCTCTACTCGTCGCAAGATCCCCTTGTCCGGTATAAGATATGCCTCGCCGAATCAATCCAACGGAGGCTCCCTTCCAAAGAGATGACGATGTCGGAGACATAGAACCTCTCCAAATCCCTAGCCAATACCTCTCAAAACCCTAGCCGCAACCCTCTCTCAAGTTGTGGAAAAGATGGAGAAAAGAATGTTTAAATCGGGGCTGAAACGTCCTTAAATAGGGCTGGAATCGGGATTATACACGCCCCTGTGGATATTTCATACTGCCCTGTGGAATTAACGCACGGGCGTGTGGAATTTCCACATGCCAGTGTGGCTCCTCTGTTTTGCTCTTTCTTCTGCCGGCTGTGAACAGTACCTGGTACAGTGATTCGTTACATCACCTTGCTACAGTGACGGCCCAAAATACTCCCGAATCCATGCTTTCATCGAGGTAACGTAAACGGGCACACGTTCACGACGTAGATCTTCTTAGTTCTTCAATAAACGGCCACGTTGGTGGAGATCTTGTTAAATATGCACAATCCGGAATACTAGGATGTAACTGCCTTCGTGCCCTCTGAATCATTGCCTTAGCTCGAATATAAGGAGGTTGGTATACATTTTAGCATTCTAAACCTGACTCATGTCTCCGCGTTTGAGCCTTCTCAAGATCTCCTCCAAATAATGCGTAAAACGATCTACAATGGCTTCTTTCACAAATAATTGGCCTCACAACCCAGCCTGCATAAAAGTACATAAATACACACATATTAGCGCTAAAACCTGACAAAATTAATGCTCATCATAAGGAAAGAACGCTTCGCATTCTTATCGCACAAGTACTTATCACCTAATATGTATCCGTTTCATTGAAACTTGTTATTATGCTTTCATTAAATGATGTTTTTATTGAGTTCCAATCTTGAATGCATTGATTGTATGAATACTCCCTTAGAGTGATACTAGGGTTAAGAGTTCTTGTTGGTAACCCTTGTGAGTGAGTGACACACCACGAGAGTTAGACAAAGCTAGATTGGAGAAGGTTGAGAGGTTGAGTCGAGAGGTAGCAGAGCGCCCCCTTTCCCATTCGGTGTGATTTATTCTATCTCCAATTCCTTGAGTTCTTTACGGTCATAGCAGAGTGAATGGGCTAAGGGATGACCTTCCGCTGGGGCTTAGTTACGAGTGCAATGGAGTGAAGCGTTGAAGTAATTTTAGCATCTAGGGCTTAATTGTGGCTAAGGACCTTCCACTTGGACCAAAGGGTTAGGTCTACATATAGGAAGAGGATTTATAACTTGGAATCTCTAGAACTCATTGCAATTCTATACGAGTGCGAGGTTGAGAGATTATTCAATTTCTCCTCCGGGGTATGTATAGGGTTAGGCATGGTTGACCTTAGATTTGGGACCATGTATTAAAGGATCTCCACGACTCATTAATGCATTAGTTAGGAAGCATAATATAGGGTTTTTGCACTTGAAATGATTGTCTTAGGCGGATCAATATCCGAGTACCCCATTTATATCGATTGCCTTACCTCTCCTTTACTTGTGCTCTCTCTCTCTTGTCTCTATTACTTTTGTTTGCATTACATCTTATCACATAAATCACTATTCATATTTTGCTTAGTTAAGAAATAATTTAAGTATTTTTACTCCCTACTCCCTATAGATACAATACTCACTCACCTGGGATTTTATTATTTCGACAAATCCGTGCACTTGCGGGACATACGCAAGGGGCGTTGTCACTGCCAAATCGATATCCGTGTCTATTTCATGTAGCCTGGCTATATTTTGCTTTCTCTCTCTTGAACTCTAGTATGACTCATTGTTAGCCATGTCTTCAAATAACTATTCTGTTTCTTTAGGATACTTGTTACTTAGAGATCCTCTTGTTGAAGTGTCAATGATCTGCTTATTCTGGTAGTTCAACCGGTTGTACAAAATTTGTAATCTCATCCATGGATTGAATCTATGATGCTGGCACCACCTAAGAAAGTTCTTAAATCATTCATGTGCCTCACACAGTGTTTCCAATTTCCTTGCTTAAATGTCGAGAAATCCCACCTGATCTTCGTTGTTTTTCTTTGTGGGAAGTATCGTCCAAGGAATTTCTCCATTAAGTCGTCCCATGTCTTGATCTAGCCTGGTGCTAGGGAAGTAAGCCACTGTTATGTTGAGCCTCTCAAACTAAAAGGAAATATTCATAATATGATCACATCATCTGTTATTGTGCTCATCTTTAATGTTAAACAAATCTGCAAAAATTTTAAAAGATGGGCATTTGAGTCTTCATCTGCTAGGCCATCAACTTGATAGGAGTTTTGAATCATCCTAATAGTACTAGCTTTTATTTCGAAGTTATTAGCTACTACGTTAGGGCATGCACATTGAATTCTTCCCCTCTAAACTATAGCCTCTCATACTCTGAAAGTGTTCTTCTTAGTTCAGCCATGGTTGCTGACAACGCCCCTTGCGTATGTCCCGCAAGTGCACGGCTGTATCGAAATAATAAAATCCCAGATGAGTGGGGTATCGTATCCACAGGGAAAAGGGAATAAAAACATTTAAATTGTTTCTTAACTAAGTGAAAGATGAATAGTGATATGTGTGACAAGATGTGAAATAACAAAAGTAAAAGAACAAGAAAGAGAGCACAAGTAAAGGAGAAATTAAGGCAATCGATATAAATGGGGTACCCGGATATTGTTCCACCTAGGACAATCGTTCAAGTGCAAGAACCCTTTATTATACTTTCTAACTAATGCAATAATGAGTCGTGGAGATCCTTAAATACATAGTCCCAGATCTAAGGTCAACCATGCCTAACTCTATACATGTCCTGGAGGAGAAATTGAAAAACCTCTCAACCTCGCACTCGTATAGAATTGCAATGAGTTCTAGGGATTCCAAGTGATAACTCATCTTCCTAAATGTAGACCTAACCCTTTGGTCCAGGTGGAAGGTCCCTAGCCACAATTAAGCCCTAGGTGCCAAAATCACTTTAACGTTTTACTCCGTTGCACCCGCAACTAAGCCCCAGCGGAAGGTCATCCTTTAGCCCATTCACTCTACTATGACTGCAAAGAAATTGAGAAAATAGAGGTAGAATAAATCATACCAAAGGGGAAAGGGGATGCTCTGCTACCTCTCGACTCACTCTCTAAACCCTCTCCAATCTAGCTTTATCTAACTCTCGTGGTGTGTCACTCACTCACAAGAATTACCAACAAGAACTCTCAACCCTAGTGTCACTTTAAGGGAGTATTCATACAATTAATCATTCAAGAATGGAACTCAAATAAAACATCAATTAATTAAAAGCATAATAAACAGGTTCAATGAAACGAATACATCCTAGGGTTCATAAATATGCAAGTACCCACTAGGGGGTTTAGCTCTCCATGGAGCTAATTACAATCAATGAAATCAAATGTAAAAGCAAAGAATCCATAGAAAACCCACTCGATAGTCGTGTTGATGGTCTTATGGAGAGTCCTCTACTCGTCCAAGGGTCTCTTTGTCCGGCCTAGGATACACCTCGCCGGATCGGTACCGATGAAAGCTATCCAATTAACCTTCTTCCAGATGGAGCGTGATGTCGGAGATGTAGAACCTCCCCAAATCCCTAGCCAATACCTCTCAAAACCCTAGCTGAAACCTTCTCTCAAGTTGGGGAAAAGATGGAGAAAAGAATGCTGAAATCGGCTTTTAAAGGGTTGGAATCGGGAATCCACATGCCCCTGTGGATTTTTCACACGGGCGTGTGGAATTATTGCACGCCAGTGTGGATTTTCTGTTTTCATCTTTCTTCGGCTGGTTGTGAACAGTACCTACTACAGTGTCTTGCTGCAGTTCTGTGCTATAGTACTGGCCCGAAACACTCCCGAATCCATGCTTTCATCGAGGTAATATAAACGGGAGGTGGATTCGAGGAAGAAATGAGAAAGAAAAGGGAGAATTCAAGGAGAACATCAAGGAGGTCCACGGAGAGGACCTGTGAGATCTCATCACTACCTTCTAGTCAATGGCATAGGGGAGTTTGTCATGAGCTTTATCATTGATCATTTGTATTTGGTGCTTTCTCTCTTTATAATGTCAAACTAGACTCTTAAGGCCACCTGGCATCCGGTGAACTTTGGGAGAAGAACTTGTATGAATGATGATTTTTTTTATTAATTGCTTATTGGCATGCTTGTTTGGTTTCATTCTATTGTTATTATGTTCAACCTATAATGGATGGATTACATAGGTTTGATTCATGAATAATACTTGTATAGTGGGATGCTTGCTTGTATTAGGTCGCACAATGTTTGAAGTGGGATTCATTGTACTTACACCTCAGAGGTTCCAAGTAGTTGTAGCCCCTCTCGGGAATTAGGATTAGTTCCAATCTAGATAGCATTAAAAGCCAAGACTCCTTGCATCCAATGACATCGTAGAGGTATTTCTGGATGGAAGAACCTACGTAGGATTAGGGATACACCACGAAGGTTCTATGGTAGTCAACTTTAGAGTCTAGCAGACCAAAGCTAAGCCAACATCATACTCAAAATCTAAAATTCATCCTTGTTCTTCTCCAGAGGGGATCTTTGCCGTGGCCTCTCATTCTCATTGTCATTTGCTATCTTGATCGGTTTGTTGATGTCCCTTAGCTCATTTATTTATTTTCTTATTTTGTTTTCAAACAACCATTTCCTTTTGATGGACTAGATAGTGTGGTTGAAGAGAAAGTAATAACAGATCTAGAGACCCTAGGGAATACGACCCTCTTGCACTCACGCAAGTGGATTATTACTTAATCACCCATGCACTTGTGGCCATGGAGCGACGTGTGTGTTTTCTAGACACAAGCATGCTCACCATCAGATACATTGTGAGTTCCATTTACATAAACTTGCAAGAAGTGTGAGTTTGTGATCATGCTTTGCTTTTCACAATGCTAACCTAATTTTGTCAATATATTTTTATAATTTATCAAGATATATTTCTTTGTATCTATGCTTTGCTTTTTGTTGATTCATTTTGATTTCATTCCACACCAATTATGGAATGAATTAAGCATGAAATTTACAAAAGCAAAATTGTAGAAATGTACAATTTATGTATGTGGCAAGTGTTTAAGCTTATGATCATCAAGCTTTTGTTCCGTCCATGCTTAATATTTACACTAATTGTGGCTTGGTTCAAATTTTATCAAAACTTGATGTCATAGGTGGCTTCATCCTTGTAAGATACTCTAATTAGTGTACCTAAACGCAAGAGTAGAAATCTAGCTTAATCTTAGACCTTAATTTTATTATTCATAAGGCAAAGATGGCTAACATAACTATATTACTCAATGAGAAATATATATTGTAATGCTTTACAGTTTCTTCATGAATTGTTAGTGCATGCAGCTTTACATTTCTGACTATAGACCATCATGTTGAATTTGTGCAAAGTTCTAACCATGCAAATTTTTTTTTATTATTTTCTATTTGAGCCTGGTACTTGATGAACATTTCTTTACCATGTTCGGTGAATTTGTAATTTATTAACATCGTGATTTTTTTTTAGCTTAGTATATTGGTAAGTGGTCACAATCTATATTGCGGGAAGCCATGTGCTTAGCATATGTGAAATTTTCATGCTAGAATTCTACTTCATGTAATAAAAGGTTTTTCAAGAATGGAAATTAGAGAATCTCAACATAGGGGATAAGGACAAAACAAACATTATTTGATAGTAGAAGAAGATAAGGCCTAATTGAGGCTTAGGTGAGCGATCAACAAATGCTATATAGCAAAGTGAGAATGGATTTTGGCATAGGTAACTATTTCAATTAAAGAGAATGATAAAAGTTCCCACAGACAACACTGAAGACCTGCCAAACGTTGATTCTCGAATGAAACCATAAAGGAGACATGCTATAGATATTACCGATCTTCTATGCATTAGTGGTTTTGTTTAGAACCATAAAAATAGCACAATTGAGTGTAAAAAAAGTGCATATGATGAATACGTGAAGGTAATTATAATTAAATTTTCCTATTATATAAAAAACTTGATTTGTTACTCATAATGTTGACTTTCTTTTTTATTGAAATGTAGAATAACAAATAATCTGCCAGGTCTATTGGAAATGTTTTTCTTGTTTCAATGAAATCTCCTTGGTCTTCACAAAAGATACAGTGCTTGGCAAAGCAAGGGGTGATTTGGGAGATGATGCAGATCAATATATGCATGAAAACACTAGCTTGGAGAAGAATGTGTCCCCCTCTCAACTTCCAAGCTATGATTTTTTTCATATCCATGTCAGGACCTATTGACCTTTCATCACCCATGACTTTAGAAAATAATGCCTCAACAACATCCAAGTAGCTCAAGGAAAAAGGTCTTGCCAAGGACCCAACACTAGAGGCAATTTTTGATAATGTTCGGCAATTTGTGGAAATAGTTGGTCCTAGATTTTTTTTTATGGTCATGGCAAAATGCATAGTTCGGAATACCAAGATTGTTGCTCTCATGGAAGCACCTCATAAAGAAGAAGAAAAGAAGAAACTACTAAGTGAAGTAATTTTCCATATTAATGGTTTGTTGAAAGTTAAAGAACTAGTTATAATACAATTTTTCAAAAAAAAGGAAAATGAACTCAACATGTTTTGGGACTTGCCGAATGAGAAAAAGCTGCATTTTTTCATCTAAATTTAGCGAGGATGTCATTTCACCCACCTAATGTGAAAGCATGTTTGTATGAATGTTGTTTCAAGTTTGGTGCTTATGTGTCTGAAGACTTATGGACCATGATAGTACTTGCTTATGTGGAGCTAGTTTCTCTATTTAAATTTGTTAAATTGCAACTTTGCAATGGAGTTGTATTATGAGTTCTTTTTCATCTAGGTAACAAGTATAAGTGGGATTTGGTTTGTTATGGTATGAGTTTGGTTTCATTTGGATGCACTGACAAATTTTTTTTTTCTCTTTAGTTTGTTAGACTCCGATTTTGTAATGAATTTTAGTATTATACATTCCATTTTATTGGTATTCTGTTAACTTTTCCCATTCGCTAATGTGTATTAGTAGATGAATTATTAAAAGTTTAGAGTAATTTAATGTCAAAAATTAATTGTAATAATTAAATTGGATGATTGGTTACTTTTAAATATTTTCATACAATAATAACTATGTTAACTGAATGATTAATTGTAATAATTAAAATGGATAATGGCTACAATAATTTTTTAATATAAATATTTAATTTTAATAATTAAAGTGAGCGTATGTATGTATATTTATAAATGTGTAGTTTTATTTATTACTAAGAATATGTAGTTAATAAATAAATTAAAAATCACTTTATTTACATGAAGGGCATTAAAATAATTTTACTACAATTTACTATTCCACTTTTCCAATTCTCAATACTTATTCATTCCCAATCCCATTCCTTAAACTGTTTCCTATACACATGCCCATCCTCATTCCCATTTCGTGATTAAAAATGACCCTAAATATACATTAATTAAGTCAAACAATTTAATTTTCACGGAAAATCATCATATATTTTAGTCAATTTAATTCTCATATATATCTATTTCTATATATATTAATAAATTCAAGCACTTATGTTTTAAGCTAACTAATAAAAGATCTAACCAAAATAGATTCCAAACAATTCCAAATCAATATCGCTCTTATACCACATGATGGAATTTGATGGGAATAAACAGCTATGAAAAAGTCAAGATCTTTTTGTTTAGAAATTATTTGGGAACAAAAGAAAATAGTGGAATCATACCTAAACTTGAATCCATTGATGCGAGCAATATGGCTTTGTAGCTCTTTTAATTGAATAGCACGAAGACAGGAAGATGGGAATCCAACCTAATTATCATTTTTTAAAAAAAATTAAGAATACGTTATATTAAAAAATTCAACCTAATCCAATTATTACAAAAGAATTTTCGTCAACATTTTTCTGAAAATTTTAAATATAATATGAAACTATCACTACAAAAAAAATGCAACGTTAGTAATTCAAATTTGGCATTGGAAAATTAATCATGCCAAATTTGTCATAGGATTTGATAAAACAATAAATTGTGCCAAATGTAAGTTTAATAATTATTAAAACAGTGTCAAATGTCATGTCAAATGTAATATTGTTTTAAAAAATAATTTACCAATAGAATGTCAAATACTATGCCAAAAATGCAAATTTAGTAATTTTCCATGATCATGCCAAATAATATGCCACATGAATTTTTTTAAAAAAATAATTTATTAATATGGTGCCAAATACCATGCCAAATAAGTAAGTTTAATAATTTTTAAAACTATACCAAATGTAATAATTTTTCTAAATTAATTAATTTACCAATGCAATGCTGAATACCGTGCTAAACTTGCAAGTTTAATACTTTTTAAGGCCATACTAAATACTGTGGCAAATGTAAATTTTTTTTAAAAAAATCTTATTGTTTTAATTTGTATTTGCATAAAAACCTATATTCCAAGTTGATTAAAGCTTTAATTTATATTTGCATAAAAATCTTAAAGCTTTAATGTAGTTATTATTAATTTGGAATATAAAAACTTATATTCCAAGTTAATTTTGTACAATATCTAATTTATTAGGATGGATATAAAAATATGTCAAAATATCAAAATGGTCCCTCTATTTTGCGTTTTTCGTCCTTTTAATCCCTCTAATATGAAATTCACCTTTTTGGTCTTCGTATTTTGACATTTCTATCCTTTTAGTCCCTCCAATTGATGGATCTACCCTTTTGGTCCTTCCAGCTGATGAACTGGAGGGACCAAAAAAGATGAAAAATGTGCAAATATAAGGACCAAAATGTTGAATTTTATATTTGAGAGACTAAAAGGACAAAAACACAAAATAGAGGGACCATTTTGATATTTACACCTAAAAATATACATCCTTAGCCTCTTCTTGAATCCATGGCCTTCTCTTCACGATCATCGTGAGCCACTGCCTCATCTCCCTCTTCTCCTCCCAAAACCCTAACACTATGAGCTACTGCCGCATCTCCCTCTTCTTGTCCCAAAACCCCAACACTGTGCGATAAGCTTAGATCTTGAACACTCTTGAACCTCTATATTGTTGATGGAGATGAGAGGATCAAAGTAGCACACAGTTGATTCTTTACAATGAGGGTCCGAGTTGATGCCAGAGCTTGAGAAATCAACTGCATGTTCCTAGAATGACTAAGTAGTGAGTGGGGAGTAAAGGTAATCCAATGATTTTGAATTTGATATGTTTTGTTTTTTTTTTTAGTGGAATTGGTGGCCAATTTCTTTGTATAGTGGTAATTGATGTTTGGGGAACTAATTATTTGATAAATTTTGATCCACGCATAATAGTTGTTTTAAGTGGAGATAGCGTTTGAGTAGGAAGTTAGTGGTCATCCAATTGGTTTGTGAAGTTGGTGGTAGAACACTCAAGAGATCCAGCTACCTGACACGTCCGAATATGCGTGTAAACCACAAGTGCATGGGTGTCGAAGTAATAATTACCCCGGTGAGTGGGTAGTCGAATCCACAGGGAACGGAAGTATTAGTATTAACCAATTCTTAGTTATCTAGTCGAAATCAATGGATGTGATGAAATGAACTAATTGCAAGAGAATTAATAAGCAAGCAAACGGGCAAGAAAAACAAGTAAAGGAGATCTCAATCAATAAAGATGAGATACTCGGACAATGCTCCCCCTAGGATCTAACATGAAGCTCAAGATTCACTAAATGCTTCTAAACCGAGTCTAATGAGTCGAGGTAATCCAAGAACAATCGGCCCTTGCCTCCAAGCCACCGGTACTAGTCCCCTACAAGTTCCCGGTGGAGAAATTGCTCAATCTCAACACCTCACACCCCATATAACCACAATACGCTCTAGGGACACCTAAGAGTGAAACTGATTCCTAAAGATAGATCCAACCCTAATTCCCGGCGAAGTATCCCTAACCCCCTACAAGGTCCCGGCGGAGAAATCTCTCAATCTCATGCCTCACACCAAATATGGTTGCATAGAGTTTAGGGAATACGGAGATAGGAAACACTCAATCGGAAGGGAAAGGGGACACTCCACTATCTCGTGACTCACCCTCTCAACCCTCTTTAACCTTAAAAATTTAACTCTAATGGAGACATCTCTCTCATCAAAGTAACAAATCATGCAAATCCAATCAACCACAAGGATTAATTAAACAAGCAAGCAATGGGAGTACAAGATTAAAACTCAAATCAACTTGGATTTAATAGAAACATAAAGCAAATCATTACAAAAACATAGATCCTAGGGTTCACATGCCCAAATACCTACTAGGGTTTAGCCCTCCATGGAGCAAGTTACAAAACAATGATGAATACAATGAAAAGCAATGGAAACCATGAAGTAAAACCCTCTTAAATTCGTGATGATGGCCTTGATGGGTCACCCAATGTCTTGAAGAATCCTTCTCCGAAGCTAGGTTGCCAAAAGCTCTCTCTATGCTATGACGGAGAGAAGATCGATCAAAGTTGGTGATGGACGCCCACCCAATATCGCCAAAGACATCCTCCAAAACCCTAGCCGCCTTGCCTTCAAAGTGCTCACCAAAACCATCACCAAAAAGTCCCTAAAGAATAGGGCAAATGGTCTATTTAAAGCACAAAATCGCGCCTGTCACGTGCCCCCACGCGCCCATGTGGTTTTCCACCCGCCCATGTGGCTTGCAGGAATGTCCACGCGGGCGCGTGAACAGTAATTTTGCTACATTACTGCTACAGTAAAATTTCTGCATCCGTGTGGTAGGCTATAAAACTTCTCTTCATCGACGTATCTTTGAAAGGTCTTGCAATCTTCACAAAGAGAAGGAACATGAAGATGTGGCTGCCTTTGTGCCCTTTCAACTAGTGAATCGACTTGAATCTTCTTGGAAGTTGGCACACATCTCCACGTTTATGAACTCCCCTCGTGTCTTGGTCCTTGAATTGAACAAGAACTCCCAACATTGTGTCTTTATAGCCTATCTTTGCTTCCTTTTTACTCTTCAAGGCATTCATAACCTATATGCATAAAAGAACACCAAATACACAATATGAGACATAAACCATGGTAAAAATGATGCTCAATGCACGTAAAACATATATAAAAATATGTCTACTCAAGCACTTATCACTGCCTCTACTAAGAACTCAAAAGATCCTTGCAAGTTTGATCCGATGATAGTATTGGGGGAAGGATCCTTGCAAATGAAATTTCTTGAAGATCCTTAAGCCGAAGGTAAGCTCTTTGTTTGCTTAACAATATTTTCAGCTATAATAGCTATATATCTGATGATAAAAATGTGTTTTGATTCAACCTGAGACCCAAATCACATACATACATTACATTAATGTTAGAATGTTATCAAGTTGGGTGTCTACATGTCACATTAGATTTTATCTATTGGCTTCCTATATATTAGCACGAACCTCTTAGTCCCATTTTTGTTCCCTGTGCTTGTAACTGGATTTGAGATTTTTGTAAGCTTTATCTTATCTAAAGGTTTAGAGTAGAAATTCTCATAGTTTCATTGAGATTATGGTATTTGCAATTCATACTAGCCATATCTTTCGTTTTGGAATTTGTGTTTTGCATTCTTGCTTGGAATTTGGTTTAAATGTTCAATTAGGGTTTAATTTGTAATTGTTTGATTAAGGGCTCGAAACCACCAATGTTTTGTTTTTGTTTTGTGACTTTTGATTGGGCAAAAAACTCTCATCTTGTGAGATAAGCTAGCATTGTTCATCAATGATCTCATGAGATACTATTTTAATTGTAAAGGCAACAAATATCAACTTTTTTCTGTTAATTAGTTCATCAATGATCTCATGAGATATATTTTGTTTTTATTTATTGTTAATGAGAAACAGCTCTGGCAATTCCAACCCTAATATGCAGGTAATTAGTAAACTTTGTTGTTGTACCTTTTCTTTTTTTTTAATCATAAGATCAATTGAATAGGCTTTCTGTAGGATTTTCATCAAGAGATTGGTAGGTTTCAACAACAACATCAGATTTTCGAAGAGAGATTAAAGTTTTAATCTTAATTTTAGTTTGTACCATTTGTTCATGTATGAATACTAATTATCAAAAGCTCAAAGAATTCTTTCTGTTAACTTTTCTGAAAATTTTCAGGTATTTTGAGCCAAATCCTATGATTGCAACATCCATGAGTGAGCTAGAATCATGTGAGAAGTTTCTTATGGAGGCATTAACAAGAATCATAAATAGAAAAGGGTTTTTCCCCTCATGAAATGATTTAGTAAATTTTATGCAACAAATGAAACTTATTACTCTTCAAATTATCACAAAAATATTTGCTCGATGATCATCTTTCATTTTATGATGCTTCAAACACAGCTATGCAAGTAAAATATATATTGAATGATTTATATACATAGAAAAAAATGAAATTAAAAATAGATTAGTATATTGATCAGAATTATTTATGTTAACTTTTTATGTTTATGTTAAATGCTATGCAAATGTATTTACAACCTACCCAAAAAATACTTCAGAAATCACGGCTTTTTAAGCTAATCACAAAAAAGAGCATGGAAATTCCCATTTTTTCCATAATTAATTTTATAACTTGCTCGTTTGCTTTTAGGGTGTTCCTTTATTTTATTAGAGATTCCATAGATCCAAAAATTTAAGGAAATATAAAGTTTGGATGATGTTGCTTTAAGGAAAAACTAATTCTTAAAATTATCTAAACATGTAAACTGAAATTAAGCATTATTTCCCCTTTTTATATGAATTGTGAATCATCTTATTTTTGCTACTCCATGTTGAATTTTTCAATTTGTGATATATTAGATCAGCATTCTTACTCCCAAGACCTGCTAAATTTATGCAACGTGGCTTAAATGTGGGAATGTGTTCTTATTCCATCCATGCTTACTTCCAAACTATAAGTCATATTTAATATATATCTTCTTTTCTCTTCACTTTTCATTCTAGTTATAGTATCTTTATTCACTATTTGTTTGCTCTGATTCCAAGTACCATAAATTTTGATTATGGTTTGCTTCCTTAGCGACCCTAATCATTACACACACTCATATATATATATATATATATATATATATATATTTCATCTAAATTAAAAGATGATCATGTGTTTTTATTTAAACTAATTGATTGTTTACGAGCTTTCATCGCACTCTTTCTTTGTAGCTTGTGATATAGTATGGTGTGGTGATAGAACCTGTAAACCAAAAAATAAGAGTTGTCATGCCTGTGTCTATAACAAAGGTGCTTTCAATCTGAGCAATTCTGCAGTCATGCCACGCTTCAAGGAGTGTAAGTTATATACAATTATTACTAATTAGTTATCAGTTCTATTAATCCTTATCCTGAGTGGAGCTATGACACTCTCGATACATGCTGGTTGTTATTATTTGATGATGGAAAGCTTCATCTATGGTTATTATTACAATGATGGTTGAATTTCAATTGGAGCTCTCATGATTGTGTTAAATTTGCTTTATAAATTTGTATAAGTAATGTTTCAGTTATTAAATGATATTTTCAATCTCGACTTTGAAGTTTGGCTACAATGATTTTCCTATCTTTTGCATTCTAATAACATAATTTTCAATGTGTTTTGTTGAGCAGGTTATGATTCCTCTATTGAAGATCGCTAATGTCAATCCAATGATTATGACAAAGAACCCACAAGAGATACATCCAGATTATCATAATCGATGTGCATGAGTTCTAGTTCATGGGTTTTGTGAGCTATAACAAAATTATAACACACTTCTAGGATGATGTTGCCAACTTCACTGCCGTATCATAGCCAATGCCAAGACTTGAAGTCACTTACTGATCTTTAGCACTACAAAAATTTTACAGATTTGCAACAGCTAAATCCATTGCAAGTCCGTTTCAACTAGAAATTTATAACGTTTTTGCAATGGATTTATGCCGTCGCTTTTTTGCTATGAGAAATAATCCGTGGCAAACATTTTGCAATGGATTGGCAACCCTCTTGCAATGGATTAGCAATTGATCAGTAGCAAATATATTATAAATTGGTAATGAAGTAGTAATGAACTTGCAACCATTTCATTGCAAACTCTATTACAATAGGGTTGCAAATTTGCAAGGGATTTGTAACAGATATTTCAAGCCCACACAAATCCATTGCAAATGTGTTATAAATTTGCAACGGATGTGCAACAGGCTTTCCAAAGCTATGACAAATCTATTGCACACAAATTGTAAATTTATGATGGATTTATAACGATTACCCAAATATGTGACAAATTCCATTGCAAATCGGTTGCAAATTTACAATAAATTTGCAATGTATCCATAACAAGTCCCTTGCAAATCAATTGCAAATTTGTAAAAAATTCGCAATGGATCCATAACATGTCTCTTGCAAATCTGTGACAAATTTGCAACTAATTTGCAAATGGATCCCCAACTATCCCTTGCAATCGGTTTCAAATTTGTAACAAATTTGCAATAGAATTTTGGTTCTATGACAAATCCAATCAAAATTTACTAATACCTTATACATCAATGAATTTTAACATTATATCTTAATTAAATATAGAAATCATAGAAATTCTAATATATTTATCAAAATATAACATAGTAATAAAAGTAGTAATAGTAACATGCACAAAATGTAACATTGTACTAGTAATATCCACAAAACAAAAATGAAAAAAAGTCAATCTATAACTATAGTTCATAATCATCATCATCCTCATCCTTGTTCTCATGAGGTTGTGATGTTTGGCCTGGTCCATCAAACGACAGTCCAGACTACATCATCCTTACAAATGCTTCCACTCATGGAGCATCCATCTCATCATGTTCTGATTCTGCTGCAGTAAACTTTAGTTTTGCTCTTCCAACTCCATCTTTTTTTTTCATGCCCTCCATCTCTGACACAATCTTTGGGGGGATTGTAGATGCTGAATGTGGTGGAGGAGTTGATGTTGTCTCACTCACCCACTTCCAATGATCACTTTGATCAAAGAGACTAACAATAACCTCTTTCTGGCTGCGATCACCAAAATCCACCCACTTCCAATGAACACGGTTGAAATTCAAATAAATTAATTAAAGAACTAATTAGGCAAGTATTCATGCAATTATGGTTGTCATGAAAGAAAAAGATTGATATACATTGACAAACAGTAATATGTCAAGTTACCTCCACAAGTACATCAATGGACTAGCTGGTCTAGGCTTTCAATGATCAATGGGAACTGTTTGGATGTCCTTGCCAATTGGTTTGCCCAAATGACTTGGTCCTAATGAGTTTGAACTGCAGATAAACATGGATCTATGTCTTTAACTTGTACCTGTGTTTAAATCACCACAAAGTTCACATTATTAATAATTATATGAGTTTTTCACAAGGTAAGTGCTACAAGTTACATTACAGTTTATAAGAATTATGCATGGGTACATCACTGCTTTGTAGAAAACAAGTAAATCGGTTGAATGACTGATAGAGGTGGCAATTATGAATCTATAATATCACATGTGAGGCAGGGATGATGAAACTAGTCATATGTAGCAAAATACAAAATATCCGAATAGAGGAAATCCTCAAGAACCTAATACACTATAATTTATCATCTCATCATTCAAGGATTGGGTATCTCACTAAACTAGCAGTGAAGAAACAAACATTTCTGAGTACTGTAGTACCAAATTGAGAGCATTATAAGTCCAATCAATAAAGGAAAGCATAATAAAAGGTTTAAAGAAACAATAGCATCCTAGAATTCACAAATGCAAGTACCCACTAGGGAGTTTAGCTCTCCATGGAGCTAGTTACAATCAACAATGAAATCAAATATAAAAACGAGTAATCCATAAAAAAACCCCTCGGTGTTTATATTGATGGTCTTGTGGAGTGGCCTCGTCCTCTCCAAAGGTCCCCTTGTCAAGCCTAAGGCACACCTCGCCGAATCGGTGTCGACGAAAGCTCCCCCAATAACCTTCTTCCTAGTGGAGCGTGGTGTTGAAGCCGGAGAACCACTCCAAAAGCCTTGCCAAAACCTCTCTAAACCCTAGCTGCAGCCCTCTCTCAAGTTGGGGAAAGAATGGAGAAAAGAATGCTGAAATCGGGCTGAAAAGATAAAAGCTAAATAACCAAAAAAGGGGAAGAATGAAAAGTAAGTGCTCAAAATGAACTAGGTAAGAAACACAGAGATAGAGCAGTGCCCCAGACTAATCCCTTGGAGAAATTTGTATGGACTTGCTTCTAATATCTATCATGTACATTTTAAGGTTCTTGCTGGTGCTCAAGGGTAATGTTGCATCTATGGCTCTTAAATACATCAAGTTTTGAAGCTGTAACTACGAGCTTCATACACGCCAACTTTTGCAACTACACTAGGCAATCACAACTACGGTAATCCACACATGCCATATTTTACACAAACAACTATGCAAATCAAGCATGCCAAGTTATGCAACACATGAATAAACTCAAGAACGCACCAAAACTCCATAGACATTAAAAACAAGTAAATCAACATAACATATAAAAATCCAAGTTCATAGATCCAGGGAACTGAAGAATGGTGAGCCTCCCATAGTTTTACAAATCAATATAATGCTAAGGAAAAAAAAAGAAATAGAAGCCATGAAAGACTCCCCTCTTTACCTTGCAAACCACTTCAACAGTGCTCCGATGAAGTCTCGTCGGCTAAGCTCCACTCCAGTCGTGCTCTTGCACCATAGATTCACTTCAGCCTTATAAATGTGAAGGGGAAGTCTTTGGCAGCCTACCCAAAGTAGTTGAAGAAGAAAGGATACCTCCAAATGACCTAGATCTGGGCTTAAAAAGTGATTTTTGGGGTGAGCACGGTCGTGCTTAGGCCGTGCTTTTGCCCCGTGAATTTCTTCTGAAAGTCTTGGTAATTGAATCAGAAATTCAGCATAAGCAAACTCATGCTTTTCAAAGAGCACGCCTATGCAAGGAGCACTAAAACCGTACTATTTTTCTAGACTTATGCTACAGTGTTTTACTACAGTGATCTCTCTTCCCTGATCCAGCTACAGTGCCCGTGCTTCACTTGAAAGATTGTATTTTGGCTTCTTTTCACACTGTATTTGTGCTAAATCTTGTTCTTTTGCACAAGAACCTATTTTTCTATATAATTTAAATAATAGTAATCATAATAGTATTGAATCACACCATATAAATGGTTAAAGACAAGATAAGTACATGAAAGGGGTATACAAATATCTATATGAAATGCACTCATCAAATACCTCCATACTTGAACATTTTCTTGTGCTCAAGCAAACACATTCACATAAGAAAGAAGATGAGTGCATGACCTTTGATCTCAGTAATGAAAATTTCAAAAGTGCAGAAGGAAACCAGTGGTTAGAGTGCGTTCAGCTGATAAAAAATGATATGTTTCACCCTTGCTCTATAAGGTGTGATTACCTTAAATTATGTGCCCCATGCATTATTGGATCAACTTAGCTAACAATAACCATATTACACACTATACTAAATGGGTAGTAGCTTCATACACCCTAGAGGTAGCCTTTTCTCTCTGTAGGCTATCAAATGTACACTTGTAATGTCTAAAATTTGACTACTTAAGAATGACTTTTACTCTTCAGGGCCATAACTCTTTCTACCATCTATTTACACAAATTTTATTTTATTTTCATTTTTTTTATAAGTAAATATTAGGGCATCCCAAGAGGAATCCAACTTTCTAGATTTTTTTTAACACAACATAGAACAATCATGGTCATTTAGCTAGAGTTTTCTCCTAAGTACAAGTGGTACCACAATTAGAGTAGGTTGAGAATGAATGGGGGTTTTCTAAGATAAGAGTGAAACTAACAATTAAGCTCAATAAAAATACACTAACACACTAGTGTCCCCCTAGGCATAGAAATTCCAAACCACAAAATCATAGATCGTCCTAGGTCATGCCTCATCACAATGAATTCAATAGTAAAATCCTCCCCCACACTTAAACCGTACATTGTCCTCAATGTACAAATGCATGCATGAAGAAATAAATCAAGGCTACATAAATTTGGGGAGAAGTTTTAGGAACTTTCCTGAGCACGGGGAGTGATTTGGCTACTCTCAACATGTAGGTTCCTTGTTTCCTTATGGCTCACATCCTACAAGCAAAAGGGGGCACAAGTAAAGCTTAAGAAAAAGAAAAATAAGAGACAAAAGAAAAGAAAAACAAAAACAAAAGAAAGAATGGTGATGCTCAAAAATCATCATTGCGGATCTTGTTCTCTCTATAATGCCCTACAATAAACAATAATAATCAAACAACAATGTCAGGGAAACAGGGTAAGCATGGTCATGCTTTTTGGGAAGCACAATCTTGCATGGAGCATATAGACCATACTCATTGGGAAGCATGGGCGTGCTCAACTTGGAGTGCTTTGGAGCCTCCAATTTACAGAAAATCACAGCATGAGCATGGGCGTACTTTGCCCATGCTTAGCCTGGATGTGTTTCAGAGCTCGGTTTCCTCTGCTTTATAAAAATTCCATGAACTAGGCTTACCACCCTAACAATTAACAATAAAAATAAGCAATGAAGAATGCATAAAAACACCAAGAATGGAACAAGAAATTTATCAAGAGCACCATCACCTAAACTAAATAACACAAAGGAAATATTTAAAATAAACTAAGGACACGAGAGAAAGAAAAATAACAAAGCTTTGGTTGCCTCCCAAGAAGTGCTTGTTTAACGTCACTAGCTTGACGTACCTGATCACTTACCTTAGGGAGGCTTGAAGAGAGTGTGCTCCTCCTGTCTACTAATTGCATAGCTACTACCATTAAATCACAAATTTACTTGCCATGAAGGGGTACTTGTCAGAAGCTTCAACCATCTTGTTTTAGTCTTCGAAGGGAACAATTTGGGTCTGGAATTATCCAAGCTTATTACATGCACATGTTGGTCATTAGATGGATTACTTTTCTTACACATATTTTCTTAAATTCCCAACATCTTCTTCTTGCCTTGAATGAGTTCATCAATCTTACAAGAAGTTTTGTGTTCCATTGTCTTGGAGATTGCTTCTTCTTCTAACATTTCTACTTAAAAATACATGTGTTCATTCTGCCCATAGCTTTCATAGCTGATTCCAAAAAATGAGAAGTGTGTGAGCTCACTGGGGAATTCGTTGAGAAATATTTGGTCAAACTCCAAGATATGTAACATGGTTTTAGGGGTGTCTCCATATTATTTATTTTTCTACAATCGAACAGCTTATGACCTTTCTCTTGAGTTTTCCTTGATGTTGAATGGCTCATTATTTGACACTTAGGAAGCCATTGGAACAACCTGTGACATGAGTTGTTTAATTTAATTACAGGAGGATCAAAAGATTGCTTTAAATTTTTTACATGACTTAAATTAGCTCCTTAAAATGCTCTCTTCTTATATGACCATTCATCCTTGTGAGGAGAGGCTACTTGTTCAAACTCAATTAAGTATGGTTTATTCACCTCTTCAATTTTGGCATATTTGCAATGCTCCCCCACTCGAATTGTTGGTGCTGTATGATCTATAACAGATGTGACCAAATCTTGATTCTCTTTATTCGGGGGAGTCTATCCTTTACAGGGGCATGCTTCTCCATTAGTGTGGCTTCGACCTTATGATGTTACCTCCAAATCATTTGGTGAGAAGTAGTTGAGGTCTCATGAGATACTGTAAACATAGAATTATGAAGTGCCTCAATCAAATTCTAAATAAGAGCTTTGTACCATTCACTTCCTTTCATGTTCCTAGTTTTAACCAGAATTGGAGTTTCTTCTCTCAAGGAACTTAATCCTATCCAATCATGACATGTGCTACTCATAATTGCTTCAACATTATCATTAGAACAATGTAAATATTGATTCTCAACTTAAGCAATTGATTTTGCAATGGGTGCCTCTTTTGTCAAAACATCCTCTTGTCTAAAAACTTTCAAATTGTCCATGGTAGAATTCATCTTAGATGTAATTGAAAGATCTAGAGTTGTGAGTTAAGGTGCTTTATAGGGTGCAGGATTTTCAGTAAATCTCAAAAACCAATCTAGATCTTCTTGGTTTTTTTGAACTATCCCACCACCCAAACTTGTTATGCCTTGCCACTATAGAGGTGCTTCATAGAATGCAGTAGTTTCAATAAAGTTTAAAAACCAATCTGGATCTTCCTGAATATTAGGGCATCTTTCTTCAAACTTTTGCATACTTGTAACATTGTTTCGCATGTAGCATGTCGGTAAATCTTGAAAACTTTGCTCTTCTTTGGAATGGTAAGGATGATAATCAATTGAGCAATTTGTATGATTTCTCAAGATTGAAAGCAATTCGTCCATAGCTTGACCCTCCTAAAATAAGATAAGAATCAAAGAATTAGAAAATGAAACAAAACTAAAAGCAAAAGAAATATATACGAAAGAAATAAATTGCTAGATCACTGGAATTCTAATGTTCCTAAGAGTTGCTAGTACTTGGCAACGGCGCGAAAAAATTGATGCATTATCTGCAAGTGTACGGATCATGACAAGTAATAAAGTGGTACCCCGTAAGGGTAAGGTTGTTGAACCACAGGGGCTGGACTCCTAGTACTAATTGATCTTCCAATCTCTAGCTGGATCACTAGTTCAGGGTAAAGATGAAAGCTAAATAACCAAAAAAGGGGAAGGATGATAGGTAAGTAGACTTGTCCATGGGCCTGGTCAGGCCATGTTCGGGCCGGGCCTCATCCATAAATATTAAATTTTAAGCTTGTCTAAGCCCGGCCCGGCCCAAAATCTGGCCCTTAACCCTTGCCAGAACCCACCCAAATTTAATGATTCTTACCCAAGGCCAGTCAAAACTCACCCAAATAGGTTTTTCATCAAATAATATGTAAGTTATAAAAAAAATTTACAATAATATTAATATGTGAATATGACCAAATATTATTTTACAAAACACTTATAAATTAAAATACCAAATGCAAATACTTATTTAACTACAACAACTAAAATTAAAACCATTATAATCAATGGTAATCAACAATAAATATATATTATATAAGTATATAGAAAACTAATTAATAAATAATCAATGATAATTCAAACCATTATATATATAATATATACATACAAAATTAATTAATATATATATTTTATAATTATGGCCGGGCGGGCTTTTAACAATGAAAACCAAACCCGGCCAGTTTTTAAAATGAGCATCTTTTGTTGTCCAAGGCCAGAACATCGGGCCTTATATATTTATCCAAGCCCTCCCATTTTTGGGCGGGCCTTCAGGCTTGGGCGGGTAGCCAGGCCCTCGGACAGGTATATAGGTAAGTTCTGGAAATGAACTAGATGTGAAATAGAGAGATAGAGCAGTGCCCATGACTAATCCCTTGGAGAAATGTGTATGGACTTGGTTCTAATATCTATCAGGTACATTCTAAGGTTCTTGCGTGTGCTCAAAAGCAATGTTGCATCTACGGCTCTCAAAATACGCCAAGTTTTGCAAATGTAACTATGGGCATCATCATACACACCAAGTTTTACAACTACTCTAGGCAATCACAGCTACGGTAATCCACTCATACCAAGTTTTACACAAACAACTATGCAAATCAAGCACGCCAAGTTATGCAACACATGAATAAAGATAAGAATGCATCAGAACCACATAGACATTAAACACAATTAAATTAGCATAACACATAAACAAGACTATAGAAAAAAAGAAATTGAAGCCATAAATGACTCCTCTCTTTGCCTTGCAAACCACTCCGACGGTGCTCCGATGAAGTCCCACCGGTTATGCTTTGCTCCACTTGCGCTCTCTCACCATAACTTCACTCCAGCCAAAGATATGTGAAGGGGAAGACCTTGGCAACCGCCTCCAAGAAGAAGAAGAAATGATCCCACCAAATGACCTTGATCTAGGATTAAAAAGTGATTCTTGGGGTGAGCACAATCATGCTTAGACAGTACTTTTACCCCATGAATTTCTTGGGAAAGTCTTGCCAATTGAATTAGAAATTTAGCATAAGCACGCCCATGCTTTTCAAAGAGCACGCGCGTGTAAGGAGCATTAAAACCATGCTATTTCTCTAGACTTGTACCACAGTGGTTTGCTACAATAATTTTACTATAGTGATTCGGCTACAGTACCCATGCTTCTCCTGATGGCACGCCCATGCTTCACCTAAATGATTGTATTTCGGCTTCTTTTGACACTGTATTTGTGCTGAACCATGTTCTTTTGCACAAGAACCTATTTTCCTACATAATTAAACAATAATACCTACAGTAGTATCGAATCACAACAAATGAATGCTTAAACACAAGATAAATTCATGAAAAGGGTATAAAAATATCTATATGAAATGCACTCATAACTATTTGTCTAAAATGGTCACTCTGTATTACATTCAGAGGCTTTTATAAAGGGAGATGATGATTTCTAAAATTTGAGTGATAACTTTTGTTATCACTAAAAATACAATTTGTTGTAGTGAGGGCTGGCGAAATCTGTGTTATACAACCCCATCAGGAGAGCAAACTATGTGTAGCTCGAGCTCCTCACCTTGTCGAACAGCTGAAAACAGATGGCTCTGGCCCGGTCAAATCCTACCAAGTCTACCTCGAATGTGCTAAGGACCTCGAAGGTGGTGTCTTAGTATGTCTGCTTCTTGACAGAGAATAGCTGACTCCACTCACCGGTATGCATCATCCCCTGTACCTCCACCTCTAGCCTAGCTATGTGAGAACTTGCTAGTCCATCATGGGGGACCGCCCAAAAAACTTCATCCTTAAGTGGGTGTACCACTGCCATAAGAGGGGCAAAAAAGGTAGGTGTCAAGTGTACCACTGGTGTAGAAGGTCCCATGGTCTCTAGACATAAGGTGAAAGCCTTAGACGTTGCCCTCTTGAAAGGGCCAGATGCAATCCTCTTCGCTCGAGTCATCCTGTGCAGCAAAAGAGTACCAAGTTTAGTTAAAAATAAATAAGAGCACTTACGGGTAGACTTACGACTGTATACCTCAAGGAAACCTGCTTTCATGGCAGGGCTTACGGCGGTAAGCTTTCAGCTCAGGCCGTAAGGACTCCTTTTGTACATTATATCCCAAGAATTGTACAAAATTGTATTTAAACTATAGGAATGACTTCTAAAACATTCACACAACCATTCAAAATCAATAAAAAGAGTATACCTTTGAGCAAGTAGAGACAATCAAAAATTCATTGCGGTGAAAGGTTACCAAAAGAGTCGAAACCCATTCCAAAGTCCTCAAGAATGAACATAGAGAACAAGAGTGAAAAGAATGGGTGGATAAAGGGTCACATTCGACAAGGAATTGTGGAGAAAATAAGATTTGGGTGCCTAAAGGTCATCAGTAGCATCGTAAACCCTAGCTGCTTACAAACATCTTACAGGTGTCAACTGAGGCCATAAGGCCCTTTATCTACTCTTTACCAGGTACTTACAGCCATAAGGCCTCCTCCGTAAGGGTTTCATCTCATTTACAACCTAGGTTATCGCAATAAGAAGGTTTTATCGGTGTTTCATAAGGTTCTTTGGGCACCTCTTTCATTCTGCCTTACGGGGCGTAAGTACCTTGTAAGACACCTAGGTTATAAACACTAGGTTATGGGCTATAAGGGATACTGTGAATTCCCAATGGAGGTTACAGGCCGCAATGGCCTTTTGGTCTACCCGTAATACTCTTTGACTGACCGTTAAGGCTAACCTTACGGATGTAACCTACCTTATAAAATACGTCAAAAACTCTCTCCTCAGTACAAACTGTAAGTACACTCTTAAGGCTCTTTGGAGTCGCCTTAAGGGGTGGGTTATAGGTGCAAGGGCACTAGTAAACTTCTCTATTGAGGCATTTTGATTGGGCTTACAGATGTAAGTGGCCCATAACCTGTCCTAAAAAATGAGCAGAGTTTCCCCTATTCTACAAAGTGTGACCAAATACAAAATATATCTTGAGAAGCACAAAAATGAGCATCTAACACTTCAAGCAACCAATCAACTCATGAAAAAAAGGCAAAATATGATAAAAATGCGAAAAATGTTTCGGTCATCTTCCATGAAGCGCTTGTTTTATGTCACTAGCTTGGTGTACTTGGTGTGCACATGTTAGTGAGGTTCCAAATAGGAATACTTCCCAACATAAATGTGGGTGTCTCTAAAATAGTTCCCAAGTCGAAAGTCAAAAAAGAAATAGGGAGATTACCAATTGCATGGATGGACTCAAATGTTACCTATTTGAGTAAAGGTTTATTCTTGCCTTTCTTTGCTTGAGTGACTACCCTCCAATTATATTTTCCTTGTTTGTGCCTTAACTTCATTTGTTGGCAGCAATGAAAGTGTCTCCTCTTTTTGAGGGTCATCCAATGACTACTCGAAAGGCATTGTGTGCAATATGTCCAGCACAAAATTATTAACAAGTGAATCAATCACATCCATATAGAAGCAAGTATAATTAGAATCAAGAGAATGTTTCATTGCATTAGACAAAGCAAAAATGACCTCTTCATCACCAACCCTAAGTGTTATTCTACCATTGCAAACATCAATTAGGGCTTGGGAGGTGGCTAACAATGGCCTACCTACGATGAGAGGTACATCTACATGTTCGTCAACATTTAAATGATGAAATCTAAAGGAAGGATAAATTTGCCAACCTCGTTCAAAATGTGTTCAATGATGCTCCTTAGGATTCCTAATAGATTTATCAGCTAGTTAGAAGGTCAACCTAGTCAGTTTCCAGTCAATAAGCCCTAGTTTCTTCAACATGGTGAATGACATAACATTAATGATAGATAATAAGTCAGCTAGGGTCTTTTCATTGACTAAGTCTTCAATCGTACAAGAGATAGTAAAACTCCCTAGATACTTCATTTTCTTTGGCATCTTATTTTGCAAAATTGCCGAGCTCCCTCACTCAATGTCATCATTGAGACCTCTTCAAACTTCCACTTGTTCATGAGTAGGTCCTTTGATATTTGTAACAGAGGCTTTACCAAATGTACGTTGATTTGTAGTTGCTTAAGCAAGTCCAAGAAGTACTTGAATTACTTGTTGTTGTGACCCTTCTTCCACCTAGAGAGGTACGGAAGCTGTGGAACATACTCCTTCACCGGATGTGGCACATTCTTGTCTAATGTTGTAGTAGCTCCTCCTTCTTGTATCATTTCTTCTTGAACTTCATCTACCAGTTCCTTTTCCTTACCAATAACATTCATCTTCCTTATCTGCACTTGTTTTGCACTCCTAAGAGTGATAGCCTTGAGATGCTCACGAGGGTTTGCTTCAATGTTACTTGGTCGACTACCTTACGGCCTTTCTGACCACAGTTTGGCAATCTATCCAACCTTGTTCTCCAAATTCTGAAGAGATGCCTACTAATTCCACACAATGGACTCAATACTCTGAAATCTTGCATTTGATTACTAAAAATTGCCATTCTTCATCTGTATCAACCGAGTCAAATCATCCTCAAGTGTGGGTTTCCTATTTGACTAAGAATGAGAAGGAAATCTTGATAGAGGTGAGGAGTTTACATGTATATGTTATTTAATATCATTCTTGTACACTCATTAGGCATGTATTAGAGCCCTTTTGTACACTCATTTTTATACACCTTTCTTTGTGCAATAACCAAGCATGTACCATTCCACATAGGGTACATCGTTCCACAATCGATCCTCTATCAGGCCTCTGACGCTCTAGTCGGAGTGGTCGACACTGACTACATCACCCGGCTAGTTCATGGGATGGAGATACTAAGAGATATGTAGAGGATGCACTTGGTAGGTGGGCATGTTCTTCTGGCCATGGACACCTTACTTGCCATGAAAATAACAGACTACCCGAGGACATGAATACATCCTAGTCAGGGCCACTAAGTTTGAGCATGAGGAAAAAATTCCTCCATTACTGGCATCGAGCAAGACACTAGCGTCGAGCCTAACTTTGGCACCTACCCCCACTCACCATGGCATCCCACCTCTTTCTGCGAATAAGCGGTAGTATTCTTTATACAAATTGCAAGTATATGTAGGGTTCGAGCTACTCCCCTTACTTCCAGGCTTTACATACATTTCTATATCACAAGCAGAGGTAAAGTGTGAGACTAAGGATGAAAGCAGTAGTGATAGCTACCGCTCCAGTAGTTCTAGGAGCAGGAATGCCGTTGATCGGGACACAGCACCAAAAGGCAATGATAAGAAGACTTGACAAGATTTTTTGTTTTCATATGATGGAATTTGTACTTTTATTTTATTTTGATTTAGCAAGGGTTAATCCTGGCTACTTTTGTGTTTTTTATTCTTACTGCTTTTATTTTTCATATTTTATTTTCATATTTTGTATTTTATTGTTTTGCACTCAACCCCCTTGAATACACAAAATGATCTGTGCTACACTCTTTGAGTATTCACAAACTTTCCAAACCCTATCTCAAAGAGTTGAGGGTATGAATTTCATGTGCATGGGTCAAGGGAACAACACACCTAGTATTATTGCCAAGGCTCACCAAATTTTTACCAAGTACCATAATTGTTATATATACTGCTACATACTTCTTGGTTGATATTGTGTCTCTCTTGTTAGCTAGGTTCTAGTTACATTTAGTATAATGTTCATCTTTGTGTGTGTGTGTGTGTGTGTCGGCATGCGGTAGATGGGGGGTTGAATTTTTGGCTTTATTTGCTAAGTTAGGAAATCTATGTTGCCGTTTGCATTACTTTGTTAAGTTTTTTCATCAGGAGTTAGTACAACCTTTAATACACATGATTCTTCTTGCTCAGCTCCCTGAACACTTAGGGAGGTTCATATTGATTGATTAAAAAAAAATGTAAAGGGCTACCACCTTTGAAGTGGGCAGCTACTATCAAAAAGTCTATCCCCTAATGGTAGAAAGAGTTACTTTCGAGCAATATGTGAAAGCTACCATTTGTGAAAAAGGAAAAGAAAAAAAGAAGAAGAGAGTCTAGTATTGACTTTAGTAGTAAAATTGCCATTTGTTGATAGGAGAGCAATGTGAGTTGAATCATACACACACACACACACACACACATGGAACACTTTGAATAGAGCGTACTTATGCTTGTTCAAAGTACTTATGGATGTATTTTACATGTTTGTCATTTTTTTTGAAACACTTGATGATACGTGCTTGAGTAGACATATTTCTCTATATGTTTTACATTCTTTGAGCATCATTTTTAACCATGGCTTATCTCATATAGCGTATTTGGCGTTCTTTTGTGCAATTATGTTATGAATGCCTTGAAGGAAGAAAAAGAAGCAAAGATAGGTTATAAAGACACATTTTGGAAGTTCTTGTGCAATCCAAGGATTAAGACAAGAGGAGCTCATGTACATGGAGGTGTATGCCAAATTTTAAGAGGATTCAAGCCAATTTGCTAGTTGGAAGGGCACAAAGGCAGTCACATCTCCATGTCCCTACTCTATCTGAAGAATGCAAGAACACTATTCATGCAACCTCGTGAAAATTCCACACGGTCGCGTCGGAGTTTCTGTAGCTCATGCGGGTATGTGAAATTTCACGCGGTCGCATGGAGGCACGTGACAGTCACAGTTTAGACCTATAAATAGCCTTTTTGCGCTATTCTTTGGAGACTTTTTGCTAGCGTTCAAAGGGCAAAGTGGCTAGGGTTTCAAGAGGAGGTCTTCGGTGAATTTGAGGGGCATCCTTCACCAACTTTGACAGATATTTCCTCTATCATAGTGATAAGTGTTTGTCTGATAAGAATACGAAGTGTTCTTTCCTTATAATGAGCATTACTTTTCTTAGGTTTTAACGCTAATATGTGTGCATTTATGTTACTTTCATGCATATAGCGTTGTGAAGCCGAAGGTTAGAGAAAGAAGCCAATGTAGATCATGAATACACCATTTGGAGGAAGTCTTGAGAAGGTTCAAACACAAAGATATAAGTCGGGTTTAAGATGTGAGAATCTGTGCCAACCTCCTTGTATTCAAGTTAGCACAACAATTTGGAGCGCACAAAGGCAGTCACATTCAAGCATTCCGGCTTGGGCAGGTACAGCAAGATCTCCACCAATGTGTCTGTTTATTGAAGAAGCAAAGCGATATACGGCGTAAATGTGTGCCCGTTTACGTTACCTCGATGAAAACATAGATTCGGGAGTATTTCAGGCCGGTACTGCGGTAAACACTGTAGCAAACAATACAGTAGGTACTGTTCATAGCCGGCCGAAGAAGGAGTAAAACAGAGAATCCACACCCCCATGCAAAAAATCCGCAGGGGCGCCCACATGGGCGTGTGGATTCCCGACTTCAGCCTTATTGAAGGCTGATTTCAGCCCCGATTTCAAAATTCTTTTCTCTATCTTTTCCCTAACTTAAAAGAGGGCGGTGGCTAGGGTTTTGAGAGGTATTGGTCAGGGATTGGGAGAGGTTCAATAGCTATAACATCATGCTCTGTTTGGAAGAAGGTTAGTGGGAGAGCTTTCGTCAGCAACGATCCGGCGAGGTGGATCCTAGGCCGTACAAAGGGACCCTTGGATGAGTAGAGGACTTTCCATAAGACCATCGCCACGACTATCAAGGGGGTTTTCAATGAATTCTTTGCTTTTACATTTGATATCATTGATTGTAATTAGCTCCATGGAAAGCTAAACCCCCTAGTGGGTACTTGGATATTTGTGAACCCTAGGATGTATTCAGTTCATTGAACCTTTTTTATTATGCTTTCAATTAATTGATGTTTTATTTGATTTCCAATCTTGTATGCTTGATTGTGTGAATACTCCCTTAGAGTGACACTAGGGTTGAGAGTTCTTGTTGGTAACTCTAGTGAATGAGTGACACACCACGAGAGTTAGACAAAGCTAGATTAGAGAGGGTTGAGAGGGTGAGTCGAGAGGTAGAGAAGCGTCACTTTCCCCTCCAATGTGATTTATTCTACCTCCATTTCCTCGAGCTCTTTGTGGTCATAGTAGAGTGAATGGGCTAAGAGATGACCTTCCGCTGGGGCTTAGTTGCATGGGCAACGGAGTGAAGTGTTGAAGTGATTTTAGCACCTAGGGTTTAATTGTGGCTAGGGACTTTCCACCTGGACCAAAGGGTTAGGTCTACATCTAGGAAAAGGATTTATCACTTGGAATCCCTAGAACTCACTGTGATTCTATAGGAGTGCGAGGTTGAGAGGTTATTCAATTTCTCCTCCGGGGCATGTATAGAGTTAGGCATGGTTGACCTTAGATTTGGGACCATGTACTTAAGGGTGTCCATGACTCATTAATGCATTAGTTAGAAAGTATAATAGAGGGTTTTTGCACTTGAAACGATTGTCCTAGGCAGAATAATATCCGGGTACCCAACTTATATCGATTGCCTTACCTCCCCTTTACTTGCACTCTTTCTCTTGTTTCTTTTACTTTTGTTACATCACATTTTGTCACACAAATCACTATTCACTTTTTGTTTAGTTAAGAAACAATTTAAGTGTTTTTATTCCATACTCTCGGCGGATACGATACCCACTCATCTGGGATTTATTACTTCGACAAACACATGCACTTGCGGGACATACGCAAGGGGCGTTGTCAAGTTTTTGGTGCCGTTACCGGGGAGTAGGCATTTAGAGATACTTTGAATTTTGTTTCTTAGCTATTCATTTATTCATTCTATTTCACATCTTCTTTTCTATCATCATTCTAATTTTGTTTTCTTTCTTTTGGTATAGCTATAGGTTATGACCTGAGGGAACCCTTCGATATTGATTGAAGGAGATCCTGAACTTGAATGTACACTCAGAAGAAGGGGAAGGGAACCTATACAAGAACCATCTAATCAAGCTGAGATAGAAGTGGAAGGGTCAGATAATATGTTAGAACAGAATGAGCAACAGAGGGCACTTTTTGATTATGCTAGACCCTTAGTTTTGGGCACACAATCGAGTATTGTGTGACCCCCGATTACAGCTCCGAACTTCGAGCTAAAGCCGGCATTCATCCAAATGATTCAGCAAACAGTGCAGTTCAATGGTTTGGAGATGAGGATCCAAACAACTATATAGAGAACTTCTTGGAAGTTTGTGATATGCTGAAGATTAATGGGGTATCGGATGATGCTATCAGATGAGGGTTTTCCCATTCTCTCTCAAGGGAAGAGCTAAGCAATGGCTATATTCTTTGCCCAAGGCCTTCATCACGACGTGGAATGAGATGGTCGAAGCTTTTATTACTAGATACTTTCCTCCAGGGAAGTCGGCCAAGCTTTGCAATGAGATTTTGCCATTTGTACAGATGGAGTTGGAGTCATTGTTTGAGACATGGGAGCGCTTCAAGGATTTTCTGCGGAGATGCCCACAGCACAGATTTTCTGAATGGATGATTATTCAAACTTTCTAAAATGTGTTGAATACGAGTACAAGGCAATTGTTAGATGTCGCCGCAGGAGGTACAATGGGGAGTAAAACCCGGGAAGAAGCCCGACAATTAGTGGAAGACATAGCCATGAACAGTATCAGTGGAATGCACGGGAAAGGAAAAAGGTGCCCAGGCTCCATAAAATAGATGCAGTAACTTCATTGGCGGCTTAAGTGGAATCGTTAAGTAAGAAGTTAGATATTCTAACTTCGAATAGAGTGGCGGCCGTGACTACTTGCACCGGGTGTGGTTGAGGACATGCTCTCTCCGATTGCCCGATTTCCATTGGTGATGCATCATCAGTTGAGAAGGTTAATTTTGTGGGTAATGCAATGAGGAACCAAGGGAATCCATATAGCAACACCTACAATCTGGGTTAGAAGAGTCATCCCAATTTCTCATGGAGCAACCAAGGTCCACAAAAGGCCATGGCATCACCGGGTTTCCAACAACAACAAGCCCCAAATATGGAGAACCGAGTTTCAGGTTTGGGAACCCGAATGAACGATTTGGAGAAGGCCTTGACTAGGTTTGTGCAATCATCGGATACAAGATTTCAATTAGTCGAGGCTACACTTCGCAATCACTCCACTTCTTTGCAACAATCTTGAAAATCAAGTGGGATAAATTGCGAAGTCTCTATCAGAGAGACCATAAGAGAGCTTGCCGAGTAATACCGAGACCAATCCTAGAGAGCATGTGAACATGCACCTGAGGTCATAGAAGTCGAGGGGGAACAAGTAAAGAGAAGGAGATGGAACCCCCACCTTTCAAACCAAGAATCCCTTATCCCTCTAGATTGAAGAATGACCAAGGGGATGAACAATACAAGAAGTTCTTGAGTTTGTTCAAGCAACTCCAGATCAATATTCCTTTTATTGAAGCATTGGCTCAAATGCCTAAGTATGCAAAATTCTTGAAGGACTTGTTGACTAACACGAGGAAGTTGGAGGAGAATGCTTTAGTGATCTTAGATGCTTCTTACTCGGTGGTGTTGCAAAAGAATATGCCGAACAAGAATAAAGACCCGGGAAGTTTCATCATTTCGTGTAACATTGGCAATTTGGGTGAAGAAATGGCATTGGCGGACTTAGGGGCCAGTATCAACGTCATGTCATACATCTTCTTTCAGAAGCTAGGCTTGGGAGAACCTAGGCCCACTCGGATGACTTTGCAATTGGCAGACCGAACGATGAGACATCCGAGGGGCATCATTGAAGACGTGCTTGTCAAGGTGGACAAGTACATTTTTCTGGTTGACTTTGTAGTGTTGGATGTTGATGAGGATGCGGTTGTACCTTTGATACTTGGGAGGCTGTTCTTGCACACTTCTAAGGCATTAATTGACATGGATGGCAGGGAGCTAACACTGAGGGTTGGAGATGATAAGCTCGCATACCGCCATGCCGAAGCCATGCGGCATTCTCTCGATTTTGATGATACTTTGTATTTTCTAGACACTACTGATGAGATTGCTGATGAATACATGTAGGAAATGTTAAACCCGGATCCATACGAGGGTTTGTTCGACCAAGAGGTGGACAATGAAGAAGTAATGATGCTTGGTCCAATAGAAAAAGTACCATCTACTCCGGGAATCATGAATAAGGTGCTCCGGAAGATGAAGAGAGCCGGGAGACGCCACCAGAAATGCTCCAAGGCTGTTGGAGATGGGCGTGAACTGAACAAATTGGATGAACCTTTGCTAGGTGGTCCCAAGCCTGATAATTCACCCTCTACCTTTAAGATTCTTTCCTCATCATGCTTTCAAGTTATGGGTAAGAGGGCAACCTTCAATTATGAACCCCCGTGAGGTAAGACAAGGTACATCAAGCTTAGTGACATTAAACAAGTGCTTCTTGGGAGGCAACCAAGTGTTTACTGTTTCCTTAGTTGAGTAGTTTAGTGTTTGCATGAATAAAGTGTTAAGTGTTGGTGTCTTGATTTTTAGATGCTTTTGCTGTGTTTTATTGTGGGTTTTTAATGTCATCATGTGTTTTCATGTGGATTTGGCGAAGTTTTGGTCGCTTAAGCTAGTTTCTCATGTTTATCACTTATATAGTTTGCATAATAAGGCAGGGTTTGAGTGTGTAATCATGTCTAGGAATTTTCTGTAGAGCCTGCAGAGGTTTTAAGGCAGCCAGAGAAAATGCACGGGCGTGTGGAATTTCCACACGCCCGTGGATTTGTACTGCGAGCTCATCCAGAGAAGACACAGGGGCTTAGACGCGCCCCTGTGAGCGACCTTGCAATTTTTGCACGCTCGTGGGTAATTTCCGCACGGGCATGTGTTTTCTTGCAGAGACTTAGAAAATTATCCCGAGAGGGCACAGGGGCGTGGACTCGCCCCAGTGGGCGAACCTGTGACAAACACACTGGCGTGGGTATTTTCCGCACGCCCTGCGTATCTCTACAAAAGAGTTCTCTCCATCCAGAGAAGACACAGGGGCGTGCGTTCACCCCTGTGAGTTAGGCCTGTGAATGTCCACGCCTGTACATAATTTTTAAATGGGCGTGCGAAACACTTAGATGATTATCTCGGTTGGACAGAGAAGCCACAGAGGTGTGCGTCTTCCCCTGTGGGTTGGGTGCACGGGCGTGGATATTTTTTGCACACCCGTGCGATTGCGTTCAGAGAGGTTGAGTGTCTTCCCGAAAGCGCACATGGGCGTGTGTTTACCCTATGAGTCTCTCTGGTGGAGGCGTACGGGCGTGGGTAGTTTCCATACGCCCGTGTGGTTGAGCAGAATTCCAAGAGATGTGAGTTTTTCTTTAAAATCTTCTTGAATTCTCTTCTTCTTCACTTCCAATTTATTCGAAGATCGACTTTGATCAGTCTCCTGGCCCACATATTACTGTTTTAGAGGGTTTTCCAATCAATTTCCACGTCGAATTCGAAGTTTTCATACCTATTTGATTGGCAAACCTTTTTACCCTCTCTTCTTTACCAATTCTTGTTTTTAATAGATCAAAAGTCTTGAGTTGCATGCAATTTCCACTTTATAATAGTTTATGCATGCTTAGAAAGTGTTTAACCGTGGTTTTAAGTTGTAATCTTAGAGCAATAATGTGAAACCGTGTGGATTTCACACCCTGCAGATCCACATGGGCGTGGGTAATTTCCACAGGCCCGTGTGGAATTCTATAGTACTATTTCTAGAGCTTTGTTGATAGTTTTCTCATTAATTCTTGCAGATATGGCACCTCGTTCGAAGAAGCATGAAGCTAAGCCTCCCAGAGAGACCCCACCTAAGCCACTGCACATGGAGTTCTCGAATCCCGAGCATTAGGCTCGATTTGAGATATTATCAGCACTTAGTTTTGGTCAATCTTGCTTTGTGGATTTGAGTATGCTGAGAGAGATTCAGCGGGGTGACGAACTAGCTGATGAGATTTATGAGATTCTAGCAGTGGAAAGCTGGAGAAGATTATTGACTATCCAAGAGCCAGCTTGTTGTGCGTTGACGCTAGAGGAGTTGGCGTCTTTCAAGTTTGAATGCTATACAGTTCTGAGTATTCAGACATCCATTTTGCATGAGTGTCACTGAATTCTCTGTTTGTATTGGCTTATATGATGAAACCTACACAGGTACAGATGAGTATGGACGCTTGCCAATGGATTTTCCGAGCACAGTGACTCCGTAGCAAGCATACCAAGTTTTGTGTGGACATGGGCAGTAGGAACCAGGAGTGTCCAAGGCCATCAGTCTATCCCGGCTGAGCTACAGATACTTACACTCAGTCCTCAGCAGGTCGGTGTCGGGTCGAGGTGACAACACAGCTGTTTTGAGCAGGCAGGACCTACTCTATTTATACTCCATGGTCTGTAATGTGCCGATTCACCTGGGGCACGTAGTGGCGGATGTCTTGAGGCACCAGGGCCAATTTGTGAGAGTAGGAGTATTATTCGCTAGTCCCTACGTCACTAGACTCATCTTGGGAATGGGTTTTTCTAGACGCCATCCGCGGTGCCGAGAGGACTATCGTGCCTTATCCTCTTGGGTTTGATACGATTGGGATGATAAGGTTGCTACGGCTGCCCCGGAGATCGCTAAGGGCGGAGGGGATGCTGTGGAGGGTTCAAGATAGATTCCCGAGCCTCATATATGGACTGGAGCACCCCTTGAAGCGCAGGAGACACTTTGGTGTTCGGTACCCATTTTTACTCCCTCTCGAGCTCATGATTGTTTTGAGAGGCTTGAGAGTCTATGGGTGAGCTTCGGTCCGAGCTTGCAGAGGTTTGGACTTTATGGTTACGCAGTACACAGGGATGATGGTGCGTCTTGACATTGTACTACAGCTATTAGAGCAAGATGCATCCTCACCCTTTATCAGCAGACCGAGGACCCCTCCGCATCACCACAACTATTCCCACTAGCTCCATTTGATTTAGCACCCACAACACCAGCAGAGCCGACATCGGACGACACCAACATTTGACTTTATTTTTCATCATTTTTATTACTTCCGCATTTTATTTTGAACTTGTATACTCAGAAAGGACTTTCCTTCTGAGTTTATTTTCATTTTATTGTCTCGAGTTGTATTCATTGCCTTATCTTTTATATATACTCGAGTTATTTTTGTTTTTATAGAGCTTTATTGAACCCCCTCATGTATGCGTGCAGATGGTCTTGTCAGTATGGGAATTGAGAACTAGTCATGGACATGGCCAATATGGGCCATGTGTGTGCTTCACAACCCCTTGGAACTTTACTCCTAAGGATTTATCTCCATCAAACGCAACACTTGGAGTCAGGAGAGTATTTTTTCAATTGCCACTCTCACATCTATACCTGATTGATTTATTTTCTATTATGCTTGCATGATATATTGGGGACAATGTACAACTTAAGTGTGTGTGTGTGTGTGGGGGTGGGGGGTGGGGGGTTTCATAGTGCACATATCTTTTATATTAGTTTGATTGTATACATGCTCACATAGCCAATGGCGGTTGACCTTAGTTGCAATGATTGTATTATTGAGTTTAGGAGAATTTTTAACATTGAATGTTCTCATGCTCTAGTTTTTGCTTGAATTTCTAGGAATTTTTGCCCGATTGACACTTGTTGAACTACTCACTCTTTAAACTCTTTTGGAAACTTAAGTTTGATGTAAAAGGGACTAGTTATAGTTGTTTCTTTTGTTAATTCTGAAAATAATAATAATAATAATGAAAAATGAAAAGAAAGAAAAAAAAATAGTTTTATTGTTTAGTTGAGCTTGTTGGGTGGAAAGAGCTACCGCTTATGAAGCATGAAGATACTCTCATAAGTCGGATACTAGTTATACCCCAATGAGAGAAAGAGCTATTTCATAGGATGAGTGATAGCTACCACTCCGGTAGAAAGAGATACCACCTCGAAAGTGTGAAAGCCACCTTAGCGGCCGTTTTGGAAATGGCTACCTTAGAGGATGTGTGAAGCTACTACCATCTTTGAAATTGTTGTTACTTTTTGTAGATAAATAAGTCCCTTATACTTAGAACTTTGAGGAGTATACCTTGGGTTCTAACTCAATTTAGGAACATTTAGTAAGTCTTGCGCTTCATGTTAGATCATGGGGGAGCATTGTCAGGGTACCTCATCTTTATTAATTGAGATCTTCCTTGTTTTCTATTTTCCCATTGCATGTTTGCGATATTCTTATTGTTGCAATTAAGTTCATTTCATCATAATCTTGATTCCGACTAGATAACTTAGAAGTGGTTAATACTAATACTTTCGTTCCTAGTGGATTCGACTACCCATCTCACCGGGTATTTTATTACTTCGACACTCGTGCACTTGCCATACACATACAAATCGGACGTGTCACTTGACACTTTAAATTCCTTGGAGCTTGAGATCAAGCAGTTATGATCATTTTGTTACTTGAGGACAAACAAAAGTTTAAGTGGGGGAGGAGGGGGGGGGGTTATTTGATAAGTGCTAGATTTTATATATTCTGATATTATCTTGTGCACTTACAATTATTCTCAAGAATCTTTTTGAGAGTAATTTGGAATTATTTTGTTCCATTTATACTTTCAGACCAATATAAATATGACTCTACCCAAAGCATGAAAACGGGAGTGAAACGAAGCAAGAAACAACGGCTAAGGTTTTGGGGCGAGGATAAAGAAGAAAAAGGAGACCAAGGAAGACCAAAGGAGTCACCAAAGTGATGATCCTTGGTGACGATATCTTCTCACATCAATCTCCATTGTTGAAGACATTAGGGGGTTTTCCTTCATAGATTTTGTTCTAGTGCATTATTTCCTTTATTTTGTGATAAACATTACCCCTATGGAAGGCTAACTTCCTTGAATGTTTGGATTTAATGTAGCTTGGGATACTCTCACTTTGACATTGTTTTTAATATAGCTTTCCTTTGGATTGTTGGATTCATTTATATTCGTATATTCTAAAATTAGCGTAATGAGAGTAGCTTATTTATTGTGATTGCATAAATGAAATCGTGAGATTCATTGCGTTAGGATCATCCATAGATGAAGGGAATCATTAGCGTGTACTAGAGATAGGCAACTAAGGTTCTTCCTATTATAATCATTGTATCAAGAGGTCCAATCTCTAAACATGGGTTTTCTAGATCTCATTGCAATCGTATGAAAGTAAAATTTAAAGAGATTTGATTCTACCATAGTATATGATTAGGTATTGAGTCATTTCGATAGAGCTCTTGATATATTCTTGAATCCCTTCTATCCAACAACACTTAGGTTCAATCTATGTTAATTGTAATTACTTCATTTTAATAACTCCAAGTGAAATCTTATCTTGACACCTCTTTTATTTAATTGATTAATCACTTTTTCGAACCCTCAATCTTAATTCTTAGAAATTTTGAATATTATAGCAATTCACTTCTTTACAATTTGATTTCTAGTTAGATAATGAGGATAGAGTTAGTACTAGTGATGTTTAGTCTCTGTACATACGACAACCCTACTCACACAATCACTATTACTTGATGATGTTTACACTTGCAGATTAGTGCATTACAAATCAAATGCATCAATACGGATATATTATTGTTCACATGGCCAATCGCTTCACTATTGAAATCAATACGTAGTATACGAAAGACCTAATAGTAGTTCATCATTCCTGCACAAATAAAAGAATTTAAGGATAAGAAAACTAGTTTCAAAATGGATAGTGAGGTAAAATTTTTTAATAAATAGAATAAAGTGCCCATCTGCACACATTATTAGATTTCCACAAGCAAAGAATATTAAGGCATTCTAAGTCCAAAATAAATATTTCATTTGCTAGTCAACACTTGTATTGTGCCATGCTATTTATTAGAATATTCTTAAATTATTCATATGGGAAAATAAAATAAAATTTGATCTAACCATTGTTAGATGAATTGATCAAACTTAGGTGAGGTAAATAAATATTTTTAAAATCAAGTATTGGAAATTGGTTTATGTTAGCATTTGCAAGTCATACTTATAATATTAGGTGTTGCCTTTGAGTGGTAACAATATCTTCTTGCATATTTTGAGAAATCATAAAATGTTTAATAACAACACTACAAATAAATCGATAACATTACAAAATATATGCAATCTGTAGTAGCAAAGGTTTGTTGGGAAATATCATTGTCAAATATAGTATAGTTTTCAATCATTTGTCTCATATAACTATAGACAAACAAAGGAAGCAAAGGGTTTGGATAGTTTGAAGTGAAAACTTTTAAGTGATGATATAATTTTGCTAATGAGTTAGAGGAAATTAATGATACATCCCCTGAATGGTCATTTCTAACATTTGATGCATTTAAAGATGGCGAGATGGTTAGAAAATTTTGAGTTTTAATTACTAATCTGTAGTATATATTTCATGACAATATTAGGTGTGCTTCCAAATTTGATATTTTCTTGCTCGTAGCCATATTTAGCTTCTTGACACATGATAGTTGACTAAAGCTATGCATGTAATGATTATCAAGCATAGTATTGAACTAATCTTTTGAGAAAAGTTTCTCACCTAAGTAAATTTCAAGCATCAGTAAGATACTCATTTTCATGATGATATTAAAGTATCATGCTCTCTAAAATTAAATAATATTATCACAACTTGTGATTATTCACGAATGACTTTAGTGATTGTAATCAACTTGCCTTCCAACTGCTAGTCACTAAATTTCAAAAGATATGCCATGTAAGGAACATCATCGGTGAAATGAGATGAACTAATGATTTTTACATAACTCAGAAAGATAATTCGATTGACAGAAAGGTAATATCAATTAATATTATCAAATCAAACCTACATAAAGCTAAATAAAATAAAGACAAATAATATTTTGAAACAAAAGCAAAGGAAAAGAACATAATCATCAAAGAAATGGAACATTAAATGAAAAAAAATTGATCCTACTAACACTTTCTAATAGCTTGAGTGAGCAAAAAAGATTGCATAGGTGAATTGAAGAGTCTAAATAGTTGCAGCAAGTTGTTTTCGATGTTTTCTTGAATCTTACCTATGTACCATTCAAATCTAAGATGGATCTCCATATGTACATCTTTAAACTAAAGCTAACCGGCAGAAATAGTCCATGCATGTAGTCCCTTTTCCTTACTAAAATAGAAAACAAATAATTGCAGAACCCACTTATTAAAATATTATAGATATATTCATATAAAAACTTTTTGTATTCATATAAAATCTACCAGTATTCCTTTTGTTTTTTGTTTTTTGTTTTTGTTTTTTATGTATATGGCGATAACCATTACCCAAAATATAACTATCCTAAAAATAACATCAGAGACAACTAATTTATATGTTATCAAAGATTTCTTTATACACAACATTCTTAGTTTTATTTGAATTTCTTCCAGCATCATCAAGTATCAAAATCTTTAATCATGTAGTAAAAGTCACTCTAGATTATGCCACATAAAGTTGTCCATGTGAAAATACTAGTCTTGGTAAGAACAAACCCACTGTAACAAGTGTTTGGACTTGGCTTTTGTTTATAGTCATTACATATGAAAGTCTAGCTGGGAATTGCTTTCTACACATGACAAATGGCAATTTTGTATCATATCTTGTAGAATAATTCTTGGAATGTAAACTATATCAATAATGTTAGATCCAAAAATAATTCTTCCCTCTAAAATGTTTGGATGTATTTGTATAACTATCATTTTGGTTCCATTGCAAAGCCCATTTCTTTGGCTAATGTTCCTCATAAGCATGACCACACAACCTAATTTAAAGTAAGCTCATGGTTGGGTTGATGTGTTCTCCGTAAGTGCACGGGTCACACATGAGTAATACAGTGGTACCCCGTTAGGGGTAGGATTGTCGAACCTCAGGGACTGGACTTAAAGTACTAATTAATCTTTAGATGTTCAATCTAACCAAGATTTGGTAAAAGATTTAATTAAGTACTAGTAGTGAAAGAGTGAATGATGGTAGAAATCGGGGGGTTAGGATTGTGTTTTCAACTACATGAGAGAAATTCCCCGGGTGATCCCTATGAGTTATAGTATGCTGACTTGATTAAAATGGTTACCAAGTACATTCTATGATTCAAGTGTGTGCCTGATAATGCCCCATTGCGTGTGACCCACAAGTGCACGGGTTTTTCGAAGTAATAAATCCCAAGTGAGTGGGGTATCGTATTCATAGGGAGTAGGAGATAAAAATACCAAAATTGCTACTTAACCAAGTGAAGATGAATAATAATTTTGTTGATAAGATGTGATGTAAACAGAAATAAAAGAAACAAAAATGAGAGGCACAAGTAAGTGAGAGGAAAGGCAATCGATAGAAGTGGGGGACTCGGACAATGCTCTCCTAGGACTAATGTTTCAAGTGCAAAACCTACTATTATACTTCCTAACTAATGCTTAATGAGTCGTGAAAATCCTAAAGCACACGGTCTTAAACATAAGGTCAACCATGACTAACTCTACACTATGCCCGGGCGGAGAAATCGCTTAGTCTCAACACCTCACACTGTGTAAAGTTGCAATGAGTTCTAGGGATTCCAAGTGATAAACCCTATTCCTATGTGTAGATCTAACCCTTTGGTCAAGGCGAAAGACCCCTAGTCACAATTAAGCCACTGAAACTAAAATCACTTCAATGCTTCACTCTGTTGCTCACTCAGAGTTCATCCTTTAGTTCTTCACTCTAGTGTAACCGCAAAGAACTCTAGGAATTGGAGGTAAGATAAATAACAGCAAAGGAGAAAGGAAACGCTCCGCTACCTCTCGACTCACCCTCTCAACCCTCTCCTATCTAGCTTTGTCTAACCCTCGTGGCGTGTCACCCATCCACAAAGGTTACCAAGATGAACTCTCAACCCTAGTGTCACTCTAAGGGAGAAATTATTCAACAAGCATTCAAGATTAAAACTCAATTAAAACATCAATTTAGGAAAGCATAATAAAAAGGTCAAAGAAACAACAACATCCTAGGGTTTACAAAATCCAAGTACCCACTAGGGGTTTAGCTCTCCATGGAGCAAGATACAATCAATAATAAAATCCAAAGTAAAAACAAGTAATCCATAGGAAAACCCCCTCAGTATTCGTGTTGATGGTCTTGTGGAGTAGGCTCATCTTCTCCAAAGGTCCCCTTGTCCGGCATAGGGCACACCTCGCCGTATCGATGCAGATGAAAGCTCCCCCAAATAACTTTCTTCCAAGCGGAGCACGGTGTTGAATCCGTAGAACCACTCCAAAGACTTGCCAAAAGCCTCTCAAAACCCTAGCTGACGTCCTCCCAAAAGATAAAGAAAAGTTGGAGAGAAGGGTGAAAAGATTCTTCCAAAATTGGGCCGAATCGCGGCTTAATAGGGTTGGAATCGGGTATCCACAAGCCCCTGTGGATTCTTAGCACAGGCCTGTCGAATTTCCAAACAGGCGTGGGGAATTTCCACAAGCCCGTGTGGATTCTCTGGAAATCTGATTTTCAGCTGACTGTGAACAGTAACTACTATATTGATTTGCTATAGCGCTTTGCTATATTAACCTGCTACAGTGCTCCGCCAAAACACTCCCAATTCCACACTTTTCATCGAGGCAACATAAACGGCGCACGTTTATGCCAAAGATTGCAACTCTTCTTCAATCAAAGTCTTCATTGGTGAAGATCTTACTATCAATGCACAAGTCGGGATACGCAAATGTGGCTGCCTTCATGCCCCTCCAACTCATTGTAATGCCTTGACTATATTGAGGTTGGCACACATTCACGTATCTTAGAGCCCCACTTGTGTCTTCACGTTTGTTCCTTCCAAGATTCCACCAAATAGTGCGTTCACGATCTACTTTTGGCTTCTTTTCTTAATACTCAATTTCACAACCCTAAATGGGCAAAATAACACAAATACACATGTATTAGTGCTTAAACCTGATAAAAGTAATGCTCATCGTAAGGAAAGAACACTTCGCATTCTTAACACACAAGCACTTATCAAACTCCCCAACACTTAAGCTTTTGCTTGTCTTCAAGCAAAAAATAAAACATTGAAGCATAGAAGAAGGAAAAAAAATTGAAAGTGCTTAGCCTTAGGTTCAGCAAAACATGCAAGGAGGGCATTCTACAAGAAAAGGAACTTTCAACACTAAATACGAAAAATCAATGCTCTAGCTAAAAACTTGAATAAAAAAAGACAACAAACCCGACATTGTGTAAGTTTGTGTTAACTCACTCAAGTAAACCCAAAGTATACTCCTCAAAGTTCTAAGTACAAGGGATTTATTGATCTACAAGCATAACAAAACAAAAGGATGGTAGTAGCTTCACACATCCTCTAAGGTAGCCCTTTCTGTAGCGGCCGCTAAGGTGTCTTTCACACTTTCGAGGTGGTAGCTCTTTCTACAAGGGTGGTAGCTTTCACTCATCCCCTAAGATAGTTTTTTCTCTCATTAGGGCATAACTACTATCCAACTTATGAGAGTAGCTTCATAGTTCATAGGAGGTAGCTCTTTCCACCCTCAATGCACAACTAAACAATATGTTTTTTTTTCATTTTTCATTTTTTTATAGCAAAAACTGAAACAAGAAACAAAACTAATTAGTCCCTTAAACATTGAACTTTAGTTTCCAAAAGAGTTTCATAAGTGAGTGGTGCACAAATATTATTCGGGCAAAAATTTCTAGAAATTCAAGTAAAAACTAGAGCATGAGAACATTCAATGTAAAACTTTCTCCTAAACTCAAGAATACAAACATTGGAACTAAGGTGAACCGCCATTGGTTATGAACATGTATGTCAATCAAAACTTGTGTAAAAGACATGTGCAAAGTGGACTCCTCCCCACACTTAAGATGTACATTGCCATCGATGTACACATGCAAGCACAATAGAAAGTATAGAAATCAAGTAAATATGTGGGAGTGGGCAATTGAAACAATACTCCCCTGACTGCTAATGTTGTGTTTGATGGAGCTAAATCAATGGGAGTAAAGTTCTAACAGGTTGTGAAGCATACACGGCCCACATTGGCCGTGTCCATGACTAGTTCTCAAGTCCGATATTGACAAGACCATCTGCACGTATACACAAGGGGTTTAGTAAAGCTCAATAAAAACAAAAATAGCTCGAGTATATAAAAGATAAGGCAATAAAATACAGTTCTAGACAGAAATAAAAGATAAACTCAGAAGGAAGATCCTTTCTGAGTAGACAAGTCCATACTAAATTGCAGAAATAAAGTATGAAAAATAAAATGGAAGAAAAATAAGACGCGTCAAGCGTCAGTGTCATCCTGTGCTGGCTCTTCTGCTGCTGTTGGCGGTGTTGGACTTGGTAGATCGATCGGTGAATGAATCGGTGATGATGCCACTGGAGGAGCCAGAGGGGTCCTGGGTTGCATCACAAATGGTGATCCCACATCTCGCTCTAGTAACTATTGTATAATGTCGAAATGCACCATGAACTCTATATGTTGCGCTCTCTGTGTCACACGAACCTCGACGACATCTGCCTGCAATACCCCTACCGCACTCTCGAGCCTCTCAAAATGATCATAGGCTGACGGAGGCACCTCTTTATCCATCTACGTGGGCTGAGGCTCGGGGATCGGCTGAGGACTCTCTAAAGTGTTATCTCCGCCCTCTACTATCTCTGAGGTAGGTGTGATCAATGCATACACTCCCGGCTGACACCTGTGAACCATCTCCATCAATCTCATCGTCCTTATGCCCAGGGGGACAGGTATAGTCAGCTACTCGGCCCCTCGGATCACGTCGAGCAACCCCATACTGACAACTAGCCTCATTATGTAGGGACCAGAGAAGAGCCGATCCTTGCATACTATCCCTGATGTCGTAGATACTCTGCCAGGATAAGTCCCAACTGTATCGGTGTGCTCTGTACCATAGAGTATATGGTATAGCAACTCCTGTCGGTTGAGCACACCAGTACTGTCACTACGCCCATTCACTGAATTGCTTAGAACAACGTGAAGGTATCTGTAGCTCAGCCAAGAAAGGCATGTAGCCTTAGAAACCCTGGGCTCGTATTACTCCTGTCCACACAACACTCTGTATGCGCACTACGGCGTCAAACTCCCGGGATAATCTATGGGCAGCTGCTCATAATCCTCTGTCTGTGTGTATAGCAAGGTCACTAATCGACAATAAGCGGCTCCAACTGCCCACAGATAACAACTCCTCAACATCATCCGCCATGTCTCATGCTGACTGAATTTCCGTGAGAGCGCTCACATCTGGGAATTTAGTCGGGCCGAATCGAAGTTTCAACAATCGCTCAAACCAGGCCTGGTGCTCCAGGTTAACGAACTCAATATGCTCTGTCTCAAGGGGAAGGCTCTTTGGGACGTTTGCCAGGTGTAATCTTCGTCCTGGGTGCCATATCTGCAAGAATTTAATAAAAGAAATTGATCAAAGATGGCTCACAAGAATAATGCTACAGGAATCCACAAGCCCGTGTGAAAATTCCCCACGCTCGTATGGATCCATGGGGCGTGGAAATTGCACGGTCGAATGCTAGAAATTCACAAATACAACACCAACCCATTCCTAAACTCTTTATAATGCATGCCAAGACCGTATAAACATAGAAACGACACAGCTTCACTATTTAAATCGATTGAAATCAAGTATGGCAAAGAAAAGAGAGAGATAGAATTTACCAACGAGATGAAAATAGAAACCTTGAAATCGACAGGAAAAATCAAGTAAAACCCTCTAAATCACTGGTGTAAGTTCGGGAGAGTGAGTACGAGTGTTCTCTAAGTGATTTAAAGTGTGGAGATGAAGAAATGTAAGGAGATTTTAAAGAAAACTCGCGGCTCTTGCATTTCTGTACATTCACACGGGTGTGTGAAAATTACCCACGCCCGTGTGACTGCACAGGAGAGTCCCACAAGGGCAAACGCACGCCCCTATGTGCTCTCGGGAGAAACACTCTATGCTTTTGAAGAGATCCACATGGCCATGTGGAAATTACGCATGCCCATGTGCCCGACCCATAGGGGCAGATGCACGCCCCAGTGGGTTCTCTGTCCAGCTTAAGAAATTTTTCTAAGTGTTTCACACGCCCGTGCGGAAATTCCCCATGGGAGTGAACATTCATAGGGCCAGTTTACACACGCACGACCCTATGTATTCTCAGGATGGAAGAGAACTCTTCTGCAGAGATCCACACGGGCGTGCAGAAATTGCCCATGCCGTGTGTTTATCACAAGGTCATCCACAGGGACGAGTCCAGGCCCCTGTGTCTTCTCAGAAAAAATCTCTAAGTCTCTGCAGGACGACACACACCCGTGTGTAAATTACCTATGGGCATGGACCATCACAAGGTCGTTCATGGGGGTGAGTCCACGCCCCTGTGTCCTCTCAGAATAAGCTCAAAGTAGAGATCCATGGCCGTGTGGAAATTCCACATGGCTGTGCATTTTCTCTGGGTGCTTTAGAAAACTCTGCAGGCTCTGCAGAAAATTCCTGAACATATCAATACACTTGAAGGCTGCCTTATCATGCAAAATATACCAGGGAAAAACATAAAAAACTCTCTCAAACAACCAACAACTTTGCCATAAACATTTAAGCACACGATAATACCAAAATGTCCACGAGAAAATCACAGCAATAGCATCTAAAATTCAAGACACCAACACTTAAAGCTTTATTCATGCAAATACTAAACTAAAAACTAGGAAAAGCAGTAAAAACTAGGGTTGCATCCCAAGAAGCGCTTGTTTAACGTCACTTAGCTTGACATACCTTGTCTTACCTCACAGGGGTTCATAGATGAAGGCTCTCCTCTTACCCATGACTTGGAAGCATAATGAACATAACCTTTTTAAGGTAGAGGGAAAGTTGCCGAGCTTGTTACCAATTAAGGGTTCGTCACCCTTGTTCCATTCTTGTGCTTCCTCAACAGCCTTGGGGCATTTCTTGTGGCATCTCCTCACTAGTTTCATCTTCCAGAACATCTTCTTCATGATCCCCGGAGTAGATGGTACCTTCTCTTCTAGACCAAGCATCATCACCTCTTCGTTCTCCATTTCTTGGTCTAGCAACCCCGCGTACGGGTCCAGATTCAACATTTTCCTGCACATATTCATCGATTAGTTCATCAGTAGTGTCAAGAAAATTAAGAGTATCATCAAAGTCGAGAGAATGTCGCATGGCTTCGGCGAGGCGATATGTGAGCTTGTCATCTCCAACACTCAGTGTCAACTCCCCGCCGTCCATGTCGATAAGTGCCTTGGAAGTACATAAGAATGGCCTCCCAAGTATCAAAGGAACATTTGCATCCTCATCGACATCCAACACTACAAAGTCTTAAGGAAATATGTACTTGTCCACCTTGACAAGTATGTCTTTAGTGATGCCCCTCGGATGTATTACTGTTCATTCTGCCTATTGCAATGTCATCCGAGTGGGCCTAGGCTCTTCCAAGCCCAGCTTCTGAAAGAATAAGTATGGCATGACATTGATACTAGCCCTCGAATCCACCAATGCCATCTCTTCTCCCAAATTGCCAATGTTGCATGGAATCACAAAGTTTTTGGGGTCTTTCTTCTTGCTCGGCATATTATTTTGCAACACCGCTGAACAAGAGACATCTAAAATCACCGATGCACTCTCCTCCAACTTCCTCTTGTTGGTCAAAAGATCTTTCAAGAACTTGGCATACCGAGGCATTTGAGACAACGCCTCCACGAAAGGAATGTTGATGTTAAATTGCTTGAATAGACCCGAGAACTTCTTGTATTACTCATCATTTTGGTCGTTCTTCAATCTTAAAGGATACGGAATTCTTGGCTTGTAAGGTGGGGATGCCACCTCCTTCTCTTTGTTACCTCTCTCCTTAACCTCCACGACCTCGGGTGCTTCAACATTGGTCTTCTCACTTGGAAACCTACCCTCAACTTCATGACCACTTCTCAAAGTGGCGATGCCTTCACATGTTCTCTCGGATTAGTCTCTGTATTACTCTGTAGGCTTCCTTGTGGTCTCTCCGATAGAGACTTCACAATTTGCCCCCACTTGATTTTCTAAATTGTGCAATGAAGCGGTATGGTTGCGAAGTGTAGCCTTGACCGATTGGAACCATGTATCCGATGATTGCACAAATCTAGTCAAGGCTTTCTATAAGTCGGTCATCCGGGTTTCCAAGCCTGAAACTCTATTCTCCATGTTTGGGGCTTGTTGTTGTTGAAAACCTGCTGGTGCTATGGCCTTTTGCTGCCCTTGGTCACTCCATGAGAAATTGGGGTGGTTCCTCTACCCTTGGTTGTAGGTGTTGCTATAAGCATTACCTTGTACCCTTCCTGAATTTCCCACAAAGTCTACTTGTTCAGTCGAGGCTAAAGTAGCAATCAAAATAGGACAATCAGACGGCATATGTGAACCCCCACAACCATCACAACTCATGATAGTGGCCATCCTCGGTAAAGTCGATGTATCCAATTTCTTTCTCAATGCCTCTACTTGGGCTGCTAAAGATGTAACCATATCAATTTCATGGAGTCCGGCCACTTTCTTCTTTTCCCTTGCATTCCATTGGTAGCTATTCATGGCCATTTCCTCTACCAACTACCGGGCTTCTTCAGGGGTCTTGTTCCCCATTGTATCTCCTGCGGCGGCATCTAGAAGCTGTCTAGTACTTGGATTCAACCCATTGTAAAAAGTTTGAATAATCATCCACTCCATCCTAACAAATGACGATATCTTATTGCGAAGCTTTGCTGATTTCCCCAGAGGAAAGTACCTTGCAAAAAGGCTTCAACCATTTCATTCTATGTCGTGATGGATGCTCGTGGTAAAGAATGTAGCCACTGCTTTGTTCTTCCTTTTAGAGAAAATGGGAAAGCCCCCAATCTTATAGCATCATCGGTAACACCGTTGATTTTCAGCATGTCACAAACTTCCAAGAAGTTTTCAATATGGTTGTTTGGATCCTCATCGGCCAAACCATTGAATTGTGCTGACTGCTATATCATTTGGATGAATGCTGGCTTTAGTTCCAAGTTTAAAGCTGTAATCAGCGGCAACACAATGCTAGATTGTGTCCCCAATACTGACGGTCTGGCATAATCAGAAAGTGTTCTCTGTTGTTCATTCTGTTCTGCCATGTTGTCAAACCCTTCAACTTCCACTTCAACTAGATTTGACGATTCTTGCACAGGTTCTTTACCTTTTCTTCTGAGTGTACGTTCAAGTTTAGGATTACCTTCAATTAATAACGAAGGGTTCCCTCGGGTCATAACCTGAAGCTGCACCAAAATAAAGAAAACAAATAAGAACAATGATAGAATAAGAAGATGTGAAGTAGAATTAATGATGAATGGCTAAGATAACAAAGTGCAAAGTATCTCTAAATGCCTACTCCCTGGCAACGGCGCCAAAAACTTGACAACGCCCCTTGTGAGTGACCCGCAAGTGTACGGGTTTATCGAAGTAATAAATCCCAAGTAAGTGGGGTATCGTATCCACAGGGAGTAGAAAATAAAAATACCAAAATTGCTACTTAACCAAATGAAGATGAATAACGATTTTGATGATAAGATGTGATGTAAACAGAAATAAAAGAAACAAAAATGAGAAACACAAGTGAGAGGAAAGCCAATCGATAGAAGTGGGGTACTCGGACAATGCTCCCCTAGGACTAATGTTTCAAGTGCAAGCCCTACTATTTTACTTCCTAACTAATGCTTAATGAGTCGTGGAAATCCTAAAGCACATGTTCCCAAACCTAAGGTCAACTGTAATTAACTCTACACTATATCCCGGCAGAGAAATCGCTCAGCCTCAGCACCTCACACTGTGTAAAGTTGCAAGGAGTTCTAAGGGATTCTAAGTGATAAACCCTATTCCTATGTGTAGATCTAACCTTTTGGTCCAGGCGAAAGAACCCTAGTTACAATTAAGCCCCAGAAACTAAAGTCACTTCAATACTTCGCTCTGTTGCTCGTGCAACTAAGCCCCAGCGGAGTTCATCCTTTAGTTCTTCACTCTAAATCCTGCTAGAGGGGAAAGGGGACGCTCTGTTACCTCTCGGTTCACCCTCTCAACCCTCTCTAATCTAGCTTTGTCTAACCCTCATGGCATGTCACCCACCCACAAAGGTTACCAAGATGAACTCTCAACCCTAGTGTCACTATAAGGGAGAAATCATTCAATAAGCATTCAAGATTGAAACTCAATTAAAATATCAATTAAGAATAGCATAATAAAAAGGTCAAAGAAAAAATAACATCCTAAGGTTTACAAAATCCAAGTACCCACTCGGGGAATTAGCTCTCCATGGAGCAAGATACAATCAAAAATAAAATCAAAAGTAAAAACAAGTAATCCATAGGAAAACCCCCTCAGTATTCGTCTCGATGGTCTTGTGGAGTAGGCTAGTCTTCTCCAAAGGTCCCCTTGTCCGGCATAAGGCACACTCCTTCGGATCAATGCTGATGAAAGCTTCCTCAATAAACTTCTTGCAAGCGGAGCAAGGTGTCGAATCTGTAGAACTACTCCAAAGACTTGCCAAAAGCCTCTCAAACCTTAGCCGATGACCTCTCAAAACATAAATAAAAGTTGGAGAGAAGGGTGAAAAGATTCTTCAAAAATCGGGCTGAATCGTGGCTTAAATAGGGCTGGAATCGGGCATCCACACAGCCTTGTGGATTCTCCACATGGGCATAGGGAATTTCCACACGCCCGTGTGGATTCTCTAGAAACCTGATTTTCAGTCGCTGTGAACAATAACTGCTACATTGATTTACTATAGCGATTTGCTACAGTAACCTGCTATAGTGCTCCGCCAAAACACTCCCAATTCCATACTTTTCATCGAGGCAACATAAACGGGCACACGTTTATGCCGTAGATCACAACTCTTCTTTAATCAAAGTTTTCATTGGTGAAGATCTTGCTATCAATGCACAAGTCGGGATACGCAAATGTAGCTGCCTTCGTGCCGCTCTAACTCATTGTAATGCCATGATTACATGGAGGTTGGCACACATTCACGTATCTTAGAGCCCCACTTGTGTCTTCGCGTTTGTTCCTTCCAAGATTTCACCAAATAGTACGTTCACTATCTACTTTTGGCTTCTTTTCTTAATACTCAACTTCACAATCCTAAACGCGCAAAAGAACACAAATACACATGTATTAGTGCATAAACCTTATAAAAGTAATGCTCATTGTAAGGAAAGAACACTTCATATTCTTAACACACAAGCATTTATCAGTGCCTTAAAGTAATGATGCATCTATGATTCTCAAACAAACCAAGTTATACCAAGATAACTAGATTACCAAGGCAGCTGTGCAATTCAAGACATCAAGAAATGCAAACATAAGATTAAACACAAGAAACACAAGAACTACATAATCATTATAAATCAAGTAGTTAAAGTATACAAAACCACATAGTTCATCATCCCCGGGCATCGTGGATGGTTAGCCCCTCATGGATGGGTACAACAAGAAAGACATAGATGAATAGCAAGAGAAAGAAGACATGACTCCCTTCTACTCAAGATGATCTCCCTTGTCGATGTCCGTATGCTCAACCCACTTCTCTTGTGCCTTTGACTCCTCTTTTATGCCCTTAGAGTGTGTGGTGAAGCCTGATCTTTGCCTTCTTCAGAGTCCTACTGGTGGAGAGTTGAATCCCCGAACAAAGATGAGGGCAACCCCAAAAAACTAGAGTTAAAAAGGGATGTCTTTGAGCTCGGTATGGTCTACGCACGATCGTGCTTAAACTGTGTTTCCATGAGCAGCTTATGAGTGAATCAGCTAAGTGTTCGCTTGTGATTTTCAGTGGGAGGAAGCATGGCCATGCATGTGATTGTGCTAGGATCCCCGGGCACATGCTCCTCCTGTTAAGAAGAACATCAATTCCAACCTGAGAAATTTACGGTGGAGGGACACAGTCATGCTTTGACCGTGTTTGCCCTGGTGTCACTCCCGTGTAAGTTTCTTTACTTGGTCCGCACTAGGCTAGGAGATTCAGAGGGACATATCATGACTATGCTTTGCCGGTGTTGAGCTTGAACACTTAGCATTTCTCCCATTTTCTCTCATTTGATGACCTGATTCACTCTATGTTAAATCAAACTCCTCAATTCCTGCATCATACACAAACATACCATGAATAACACTGAATATAGACAAAGATGTGCTAAAAGACAAGCAAAAACATAAATTAAGGGTAAGAAAACATTATATGAATTGCACTCATCATTGGTACACTTGTAAACTTCAATGCATTCAAAAATTCAGTTGAGTATAATAAATCATGAGCTTTGGTAGAAGTCGAAAACTTGAAAATGTAGAGTTAGTTTAGATATATCTATTTAGGAGCTTCGATTTTTTAGCTAATTATTTCATTCAGCATATCAACAATTTCATTGTATATTGTAATTATAACTCTTTACCTAAGATTTTTAGGATTTGCATAATTCACTTTGAATTCTGTATAAATAGAATCAATGATTGATTGTAACAAATATTTAAATTTCATTACCAATTTGTAATGTCCATTGTGCAAATTTCCTTATTTGTTTCCTACTTTTCTCATCAATATTGCTTTTATGTAGCCTCATGTTGGTTTCAAGTTTAAATACTTTACATTCTTTCCAAAGATGAGATTGCGTTATAGTTGAATTTATGATATCTGTTTTGCTTCCATTTTGGACAATTGGTAGAATTTGTTTCCCTCCAAAAAGTTTTATTGACACTTCTGTTGTTGTTTATGAAAGAATGTCCTATAAAGTTCTATTTAATGCTTCATGATAATTCCTATGAATCATAGGAGCTTCATCCCAAACTATCAAAGTTGTCTTCACAATTAAGCTTGCAAGTTGAGTTTGTTTAAGAATTGTACATGTAGAGTATTCTCCAATATTTATTGTAATTTTGAATCTAGAATGCGTTGTAATACCACTGGGTAGTAAAAGTGATGTAATTCTTGATAAAGCAACAACGGTACATATTTTCCTTCATAATGAATACAATTAATGATAGTGTTTCGCCATAGTCATATACAAAGAACATTCCTCCTCTGTCGTCATTCACAGCTTGTTGTATGTCATTATATATAGTTAGCTTTTTTGAATTTAACTTTGAAGCGATTGATAGATGATCTTTCAGAAGCTATGCAATATTGTAGTTCAATTCTTCTTAAAATAACTGATTAGTTACATTTGTCATGTTCAATGATTGTGGTTGAGGCAAATTATTTTCCTTAATAGATGAAGAGTACTTATTGAGAAGATCTTCAAGAGTAAGTAATAGAAAGTTCTTTAAATATTCCTCTGGAATATTGTAATTAGGGTTATCAAAAGTTTGTTGGAGTCTATATTGTTGGATTATGCTAAAAGTTGCTAAATATTATCAAACAATGCTTTCTTGTCTCCCTCATCACAAAATAAGAAAATGGTAAAAAAATGTTGTCTTAGCCACACACTAGTAGCCCATTGAGCAGCTTAAATCAAAGTATTTGACCACTTTGAGTCATATAATATACCAAGGACAAAGCAAGCTTCCATATAGGTTGCATATACTATTCCATTGATTGTTTGAAGATCCTCATAGCTTGTTGTATCTTTGATTTCATTAAGCAATAGGCATAAGTAATACAACTCTCTTACAATTAGATACACATAAATTATTCTGCCAATTGATTTCGCATTCTTCCTTCCATTTCTATGAATTTACTTTGGAAATCAGCATATAAAAGTGATTTTCCCATTTCATCTATTTTGTTTGTAACCATCCATTCTGTAAACATTTTCTTCTTGATACCAAAAATTGAGATTATGCCTAGAATAAATCACTTATCACTAAATATTATGCTTTTCTGGTAAGTGAATCAACAATCTTTGGAGAGATGGTTCCCTACGATGTAATGGAAATTCAAATAGTCTCTAGTAAGTTTAATATACAGATAACTATCAATAATCGAAATAATTTTGGATCTCATTTATTTTGTTCAATGATGTTGATGCTTCACATATAGCTCTAGTTCCGCCTAGATCTTTACTGATATATGTAAACAAATACTTGATTGCTTTTGTATTGTTGTAGACTTCTACATTGATATGAAGTTGATAGCATATAGTCAAACCAACATTATAGGGAACCACAAAACGATTATCCAATTGGACATCATTATGTAATGCAGTTGCTGAGATATCTCTTCTTCAATACAAATGAAATCCATTGTCATCAATAGTTGTTGAGTTTCACAAGTGTTTTCGGAAAATTTTTTTGTACCTTTCTTTTAAAAAACATGGTGCTTGTAATTTGCTAATCCACGTCGGCCATGCATCGTAAATGAACTTACAGCATCATAGGCTATAGGATCTTATTTTTTATTAGGTAGCTTTGTAGAAGGTATACTATCAATCTCTATTGTTGTCATAACATTATTTTCACTTTCCAACCATAGCAAATGTGTACATGTGGTAGACCTCATTTTTGGAATTCAATTGTGTAAACAACTTTTGAAAGAAAAAGAAATGTATCTAGTATATCAAATGTTTAATTTAAAGACATGAGATGTATTGTTAAAATAAGCAAATTTAAGGGTTCTCTAGACTAACCTACTTTTGCAGGGCCAAAATGGTGTTTTTTCATTAGATCATTCATCAAAATGCGGTAGCTTTATCTGAAAATCCTTGAAACTAAGTCACGCTTATCTTAAGACTTTTACCTATTAATACTTTTTAATGCATATATTCTTTCCATCCATCAAGGATTGCAAGTAAATGCAATAAATAATTTGGGATATCTAAAAAATATATGCAAATCGCCATTGCATACTTTAATCACAAAAGGCAATTTTATTGGGAAAAATATTGTCACACAAGCAAATAAAAGTATTTAATATTATATAAAAATAAATAAATAAATATCACCAAAATATTCAAAATTATAATTTCAAATATATAAAATTGGAAATTTTAATATCCAAAATACAATTATAAAATTATCCTTTTTAAATAGAAAAAAAGAATTATAGAATTATAAGCATTTGAATCTTCTTTTTTGCTTTTTAGCCTCAACTTCTACTAGAATTTGACTCCTTGGTTCGGACTTAAATGTTATTCTCTCTTCTTGATGCTTTTTTCAGCATATTAAAAAAAATAAGAATCTAATGAAATAATTTTAAAAATTAGAAAAAATTAATTTAATTACAACTTTCATACCATTATTTTTTTCTCAATTGAGAACATACAAGTTCCATATTGCATTTGCCTTTTGTTGTTTTCAATACATAAAAAATCAACAAAAAACAATTATCACATAATCAAAATCTAAATAACATATTCCTACTATGAACCTAAGATTCAAAGTGTCGAAAAAGAAAATACTAACAAATAATCATTATATAAAAAAAAAGAATTTAAGAAAGAATTTAAGAAAGAGAAAAAAGCAAATCTTGTGATAGACAATATTATGTAAACTTTCAAGATTCCGTAAATCTCTATTTAATTTTAATTTTAAACTTTAAACTTTTTCTCTGATACTATAAATCCTAGGTATGATCTAAATAAAAAGCTTGTTTTTTGAGCCTTAAAATATAAATTTGATGATTGGGTAAACAATAGCAACTTGTAAAACAATAAATTTTTAGAATATTTTTTAACATTGATTTTTTGTCACATACTTTTACAAATATTTTTAAAATTTGAATAGTTTTTCTTTTAAAAACATTTTTTTTACATATACACACATATCGAATTTGGTTCCTCAAATATGTTAAACATTCTTTACTTATTGGTTTTTAAAGGATTTTGATTTTAGCTCTAAATGAGCAGACATTAAATAGTTAAATTTTTGGTGACAAATAATGTGATAACAAAAACAAATGATCAATGGTGAAGACCAGTTTTGTCAGAACAAATGAAAATATTATTGACGTCTAGGGGTGGCAAAAATCTGGGTCCGGACAACTACTATTATAAGTAACTAAATCAGATGCCCGGACCCGGCCCGATTTTAAATCCGGACAAGAGTGACTTGCCCAGACCCGGTTTTTTTCAAAACCGGGTTGTCCGAATGTCCGAATTTTATTTAAATCTTATAATATACATTTAAAATTAATTTAAATACTAACCTATATACATTTAAATATGAACATTTAATATACATTTCAATGACAATCATGAACAAAGGCCGATTGTCCGAATACATAAGAAATTTAAAAATATATATAAGAAAAATATGGGCTTGGGCTTGAAATGTATAAAAAAAACATGAACAATCATATATATATATATAAGAAATAAAAAAAGAATCATATATGGGCTTGGGCTTTGAATCATGAACAATCATTTAAATACTAAACTATATTTAATTAGCAATAAGAAAACATGGGCTTGGGCAAGTGGGCTTAACATTATATATATATATATAAGAAATTTAAAAATATAAAGGCCCGGTAGTCCGGATTTCTACATAACCTATTACATAATAAATTTTAAAAAAAATCTCTACATAACCTTTAACATTGGGTAGGAAAAATAGACTTTTTAATATTTTATTAAAAATATAAATTTCCAACTATTTATTAATTTATAAAAGACTATATATGTTAATTTATATTTTTATGATGACATTCACTAGACACTGAGTGTTTGAAATTTATTGTATCCAAAATTATCTACACGAAAGATAAGATGTATAATTGTGATAGAAACTAAATTGTCACAATTTGAATTGTAATAGTGACAAAATAATTAGATATCATAGCTAATCCAGGCTATAGTGTCAATTAACTTTTTTAACATAAAAACCCCAATAACATGGTTAAAAAATTTAATTTTTGTGACAATATTTAGTAGACACTAAATGGTTTAGTTTTTTATGACAAAACTACTATAACAAAAAAAAATGTTAAGTAACAGGGAACACGTTTGTCACAATTACACATCATTCTCATAAACAATTTTTTGACACCAAATCTTATATGCTTTTAGTGATGAACATTGGACACAAAAAGAAACTTTGCCACTATTAATATATTAATGGAGACAATTTAATTGTGGCACATACTAAATTATCATAATTATCACTATAATATTGACAAAAACATAAGTTAATCAAATTAATTTACATAATAGTTTCCGTTAACTTTTTTGTGACAAAAAACCTAATTTTTACGTCAAAATAACAGGGTAACACAAAAAAGTTGTCATATAAAACCTTAACTCTTGTAGTGACCCCATAGTATGAGCAGCTGTTGATTGATTTTCCATTAGGGATCAACTCGACTATAGCTTGGAGGCGCATGAGCAAGGGCCATAACCATGAGCTAGGCTTTCCCAATCGTCGTTCCTCACTCGTCTAACCCTTAGGTACATTCATACAGTAATGGCTTAATCTTTTGCAAGATGAGCCAACAGTACATGAATAGTAGGGCGGCAGGAGTTACTATTCTTATAAAGCATGACCGAGTACCACCCCATCCACTTAGACTACATGCTAGCAAACTACATTGCACATCAAGACTAGCCTGTATGCCTAGGAGTGATTTTGCAGATCCTATGTTATGAGACTAATTAGAGGGATAGGATTGGCTGATCAGCTCAAGGGGTAGGAGGTCATTGGTAGCATGGCACCCCTTGGGATGGACACCCATGTGCCTGATTGGGATGATCATGCACCAAGGCTCCTGATACGTCCTCACCAATAGCACTACCAATCAGCCATCCAATCGAGGTGAGGCCAGCTGAGGTGAGGCGTTAGATGACGAGATAAATGCGACTCATCACCCCCATCTAGTATTGTTGGCCTGAGCACATCTAGCACGCCAGCACCTCCATAACACCAATCTTAGATTTATGAGCAAATAGAGGTGGCAGCATATTCGGGCAGACCAATGCATGATCATTGAGTCATAGGCATAGATCAAGCCTGACCTCCACCGCGTACTCGACATTCTTTGTTGCTTGATCCCGCCCCACTAGCTTTCACTCCACCAACCACACCACATCACCAGCTGATTGACTCAACGCACACTAGGGAAGTAATCATTTTTCATCAACCTCTCATATTCTTGTTATATTGTCATCCAATTATTATTTTATACATACATTGAGGACAATGAATAATTTTCAGTGTGGGGGAAGGGTTTAGGATTGTTTGAACTCTTTACATGCCAAGATATTGAACTATAAAGGTGTATTTGAATGATTAGTCGGAGTTACCCCTATTGGATGTGTGAAGCTACTCTCAACAAGTCAGGTACTATGTATGCCCTAATGAGGGAAGAGCTACCTCTTTAGGTGAGTGATTGCTATATCCCTTTAGAAAAGATTTGGAAAGAGCTACCACTCTTAAGTGTGAAAACTACTCTACAAGCCCCAAGAGAAAGGTGACGAGTGCATTTTATATAGATATTTAATATACTCTTTAATATGAATTATGTATTTTATGGCATATATTTTGTTATAAATCGATGCTACTTTGGCATTCATGTTTAATTGTGCAAGCAATAAAATCTTGGAACAAAAAAAAATTGAGTTTTTGGAACGAATCTAGCCCGAGATGGAGCTAAAACAGGCTTTACAGGGGAGGCACAGTCAGGAACACCCATGCTTCTGGCCGTGCAGTTTATAGGACTTAGAAATTTTTAGCCAAATTGAGAAAGCACACCTGTGCTTGGAAGCACGAGTAGAAAGCACGACCGTGCTTCTGCCCTTTCTTCCTGTCCGTGCACTTTAGTGAAAAATTCAGAGAATGAAGAGCACAACATTAGTGTCCATACAACACTCGTGCTTGGCAAGCGCGAGTAGGAAGCAAGTCTGTGCTTTTTCCGTACACTTTGCAGGAGAAGCTACAGTCATACTGAAAACAATTCCCAAGACATCCCAAAAAGAGCATAATTAAGACCATGCCCAGAAGCACAGCCGTGCTTGCCTCAAGAATTGCCATTTTAAGCCCATATTTAGGTTTTTTAGGGGATCTTCTTCTATTCTTCTTCCTCCTTTGTCTGGACAAGGGCAAAGGGGATCTCAACATCATTTGGCAACATCATTTGGTGCTAGATCTTGGGCAAGAGATCATTCTGGGAGAGGAGTAAAGCTGGAGAGAACATCATTGGCCACTCACTGATAAGGATTGTGAAGGAAGGGAGTTTAATGGATTTTAATTCTTGTTCTTCTCTTTTTCTTTGTATGATTTGTAAAACAATGAGCGGCTAACCGTTATTCGGTGTCCTAGGCTATGATTCTTGACATTGTGATTCCTCTTATGTTCTATCTTAATTTGCAAAACTTGTGTGTGGATTGCCTTGGTTGCATGTTACCTTACTTGACGTGTATATTATCATTAGTTGTGTTAGCAAAACTTGATCCTACCGTATGGGTAATTGCATACTTGATGAGCATGTCTACCATAGTTGCATACCGACCATGTACGTATCGATTGAGAAATCCATCTAGTTAGGGCACACATAGGAGAAGGGGTTGAGTTCACACCTAGAGAAAGGGCATACGCCATCAAACCCTACGATAAGGGTTTTCCCATGGTCCAAAGAGATGTACCATGTAATCATTGCTAGAGTCAATACATTTCTCGAGGAGAGTAGCTCAGGGCACTGTCTTTCCCATTGATCTTTCGACCTATCCAAGCCCTATCTCATTCCTTTTTTCCCCTTTTCTTCTTTTATATTTTCTTAATTTTAAACCTCAACCCAACTTTCAAATTGGCTAGATATTAAGAATTTAATAAGTATCGAGAGCTTTCCAGGCCTTAAGGATTAGACTACCCAACCCAATTCTGGTACATTTTATTACTTGTATGACCCATGCACTTGCGGATACAGAAAGGGCGTATTAAGTTTTGGCGCCATTACCGGGGACTAACAACTTTTGAGAAAGTTTTCATTTTTAGTAATCTGGCCATTATCTTTGTTTTTGTATTTATTTTATTATTTTATTTTTATTTTGGTTTTAAATTTTATTGTTTTTTTACACGTATTTTTGCATGACCCAGGGAAGATAATCTCCCTTGGTCGAGCCCAATACCAATATTGAGAGGAACCTTAGAAGAGGGTTAAGAATAGTGCAGTTGGGAGAATCTGAGTAAGTTAAAGTAAGTGTGGAAGTAGATCAAGAACCACATATGGTCAAGAATCAATGCAGTATTTTAGATTATGTATGGCCGAACTTACAAGGAACCAGGTCCAGTATTGTTTTTCCTCCTGTAGTGGTGAATAATTTTGTATTGAAAACTAATTTTATCCAAATGGTTCAGTAGATGTGCCAATGCGGTGGATTTCAAGATGCAGACCCCTATTTCCATCTTGCTATCTTCATGGAAATCTGTGATACTTTCAAGGCCAACAACATATTTGGGGGCAAGCAAACACTTAGGTGTGGGGATATTTGATAAGTGTCTAAATGTACATATTTTATCATATGTATTTTATACTCTTAGCATGTATTTCATTAAAAATTGATGTCTGTTTTGTGCTTAATCATGTGTTATTTACTTTGTAGGGCATAGAGAAGCCATTGAGAACATGAGGACACTATTAGGGCGAAAAAGAAGAAAATCAGGTTTCACAACACTGTAGCGTGAGTGTTGTAGTCATTTCACTATAGTACCTATTATAGCACATGGAGGTCTTTTAGGACAGAGAGTTTTGCCTAACTCATGCGGCCTCCATATGGGGCGGCATGAAGGCCGTATGGACCCCGGTATGCTGCAGAAATTCAGGGTATTTAAGGCTTCTTCTAGGGCAAACAAGGGAACTTTTTTCTTACCCTTTTAGGCCGCCGCCACCACACATTCTTGAGACCTTCCAGCCACCTTCCGGTGGTGATCCTTGTGGGAAACAAGCACACATCATCACCAAGAGGGAGAGGAGCAAAGGAGAAAGAGTTGGTGTGAAGATCTAAGCCATCATCGGAAACCATTCGAAGCTTCATCCCATCAAGGAGATTGAGATCAAAGAGGGAGTTTTCTTGCTTCTTTATTGTATTTCTTTTCCTTGTATGTTGTTTAAGTATCTCTCGTCACGAGGGATTAACTTATTGTGGTGTTTGGATTTGGATGAAACCTAGGGTTTATCTTGTGTGAAAATCTTGGATGTTGTTATTATTTCATTTGATGATTGTTTAAGATTCAATCTATTGTGCTTTGCATGTCTTGAGCTACAAATGGAGAAATCCATAGTTCATTCTTGAATTGTATTTGTTGACGTGAGAGCCTACTTATACTAGGTCATACGTAGATTGAAAGGGGATACTTGTACCTACACGCCGAGAGATCAGTTGTTGGTAGCCCTCCAATGCTAGGTTTAAGCCGAAGGATAGTAGGTTTACTAATATTTAGATATTTCCTTAAACTCATTGCAATCATAAGAGAGTTGATCTAAAATAAATTCTGATCACCACTGGTATAGGATTAGTGGTTAACCTCCGAGAGATTGGGGTTAGCCTATCTAAGAGATCTCTAGGTCTTAACTACCATCATTACATCTTTAAACCATTCTAGTTTGGGACTTAACGCCAACCCTAGGGGGATTCCTTGTCCGAACACCTCCTTCTTATATGCTATACTTCCTTGTTCATTTATTTTTGTGTGTTAGTAACCCGGCTATAGATTAGTTAGTTTATTTTCTTTATTTGTTCCGTTTTACTAAAAATTGTAGGCTAGAAAGTAGATAAAGAGTGAGTAATAATACTTCCTTGGCCCCATAGAATGCGATCCTTGTGTCACACACAGGGTATTACTTGGTGATCCCGTACACTTGCGGGGAAGCAATCAAGTTTTTAGTGCCGTTTCCGCGGCCGTTCAAGGAATATTAGGAAAGCTTGTAATCTATTGCTATAGTCATTTCTCTTTTCTTTGTACATATTACTCTTTGTACATATTTTTCTTGTTTTATTTGACATTGTTCTTTATATTCTCGTTTGTGCAAGGTACAATTTTTATAGAAAATGCAAGGAGCTTGCAATTTGAATGAGAGAAAGAGCTATCTCATAGGATGAGTGAAAGCTGCCACCCCGGTAGAAAGAGCTACCACCTCGAAAGTGTGAAAGCCACCTTAGCGGCCGCTTTGGAAAGGGCTACCTTAGAGGATGTGTGAAGCTACTACCATCTTTTTATTTTGTTATGTTTTGTAGATAAATAAGTCCCTTATACTTAGGACTTTGAGGAGTATACTTTGGGTTGAATTGAGTGAGTTTACACACACTTACATGGTTTCAGGTTTGTTGTCCTTTTTTATTCAAGTTTTTTGCTAGAACATTGATTTTTTTTTCGTATTTAGTGTTGAAATTTTCCTTATTTGTAGAATGATCTCCTTGCATGTTTTGGTGAACCTAAGGCCAAGCACTTTCAATATTTCCTTCTTCTATGTTTCAATGCGTATTCCTTTGCTTGAGAAGAAGCAAAAGCTTAAGTGTGGGGAAGTTTGATAAGTGCTTGTGTGATAAGAATGCGAAGTGTTCTTTCCTTATGATGAGCATTACTTTTATTAGGTTTTAGCACTAATACTTCTGCATTTGTGTTACTTTTATTCATGTAGGGTTGTGAAGCTAAGTATTGAGAAAAGAAGGCAAAAGTAGATCGTGAGCACACTAATTTGTAGAATCTTGGAAAGAATAAATGCGAAAACACAAGTGGGGTCTTATAATGTGTGAATGTGTGCCAACCTCTGTGTACTCAAACTATTACAACCAGTCGAAGAGGCACGAAGGCAGTCACATTCGTGCATCCTGACTTGTGCATTGATAGCAAGATCTTCACCAACGAAACCTTTAATTGAAGAAGAGTTGTGATCTACAGCATTAATGTGTGCTCTTTTATGTTGCCTCGATGAAAAGTGTGGAATTGGGAGTATTTTGGCAAAGTAATGTAGCAGAATACTATAGCATATCACTGTAGCAAAGTATTGCAGCAGTTCCTGTTCACAGCTGGCCAGAAAACAAATTTCTAGAGAATCCACACGAGCATGTAGAAATTTCCCATGCCCGTGTTGAAATTCCACAGGCCCGTGATAAGTGCTTGTGTGATATGAATGCGAAGCATTCTTTCCTTATGTTGAGCATTACTTTTCTCGGGTTTTTACACTAACATGTGTGTTTTTATATTACTTTTGTGCAGGTAGGGTTGTGAGGCCGAGTATGAAGGAAAGAAGCCAATGTGGATCATAATGTACCGATTTTGGAAGAAATCTTACTAAGGTTCAAACACGAAGGCATAGGTCGGGTGCGAGATGCTAGAGTGTGTGCCAACCTCATCGTATTTGAGTTAGCACAACCATTTGGAGGGGCACAAGGGCAGTCACACTCAAGCATTCCGACTTATGCACATAGAACAAGATCTTCACCAACTTGTAAGTCATTAAAGAAGCAAAGCGATCCACGATGTGAACGTGTGCCCGTTTGCGTCACCTCGATGAAAGTATGGACTCGGGAAGTATTTTAGGCCAGGTACTGTAGCGGAACATTGTAGCGAAAGTACTGTGTCAGCACTGTTCATAGCCGGCCCAAAAAACAGGAATTCAGAGAATCCACACGGGCGTGTGGAAATTATACACGGCCGTCTGAAAATTCCACATGGGCGTGTGCAAAATCCACAGGCCCGTGTGGTCGCCCGATTCCAGCCCTATTTAAAACCGATTCAGCCCCGATTTCAGGATTCTTTTCTCTAACTTTTGCCCAACTTGAGAGAGGGTTTCAGCTAGGGTTTTGAGAGGTATTGGCTAGGGTTTTGGAGAGGTTCTACGGCTCCGACATCGTCATTCCTTAGGAAGAAGGTTGGTAGGGGAGCTTCCATCGAGGCGTATCCTATACCGGACAAGGGAATCTTTGGACGACGAGTAGAGAACTTTCCACAAGACCATCGACACGACTATCAAGGGGATTTCTCTATGGATTCATTGCTTTTACATTCTATTTCTTTGATTGTACTTAGCTCCATGGAGAGCTAAACCCCTAGTGGGTACTTAGGTATTTGCGAACCCTAGGATGTATTTGTTTCATTGAATCTCTTTATTATGCTTTCAATTAATTGATGTTTATTTTAAGTTCCAACCTTGAATGCTTGATTGTATGAAGATTTCCCCTAGAGTGACACTAGGTTTGAGATTTCTTGTTGGTAACCTTGTGAGTGAGTGACACACCACGAGCGTTAGACAAAGCTAGGTTGGGGAGAGTTGAGAGGGTGAGCCGAGAGGTACAGGAGCATCCCCTTTCCCCTCCGACGTGATAGATTCTACCTCCGTTCCTCAAGTTCTTTACGGCCATAATAGAGTGAATGGTCTAAGAGATGACCCTCCGCTGTGGCTTAGTTGCGCGTGCAATGGAGTGAAGCTTTGAAGTGATCTTAGTATCTAGGGCTTAATTGTTGTTAGGGACCTTCCACCTGGACCAAAGGGTTAGGTCTATAATTAGGAAGAGATTTATCACTTGGAATCCCTAGAGCTCATTGCAACTCTATTCGAGTGCGAGGTTGAGAGGTTATTTAATCTCTCCTCCGGGACACGTATTGTGTTATGCATAGTTGACCTTAGATTTGGGACTATGTATTTAAGGATTTCCATGACTCACCATTGCATTGATTAGGAAACATAATAAAGGGTTCTTGCACTTGAAATGATTGTCCTAGGCGGAGCATTATCCGAGTATCTTATCTTTATTGATTACCTTACCTCCCTCTTTACTCGTACTCTCTTACTTGTTGTTTTTACTTTTGAGAATTGAATCATTGTCACACTTATCACTACTAATCTTTCACATAGCTAAGAAGCGGATTAAGTGTTTTTATTACCTATTCCCTGTGGATTCGATACCCGCTCATCCGGGATTATTACTTCGACAAACCCGTGCACTTGCGGGATATACGCAAGGGGATCTTGTTAGCCCTTGGGAAAAATCCACAGGGGCATGTGGATTCCCGATTCAAGCCCTATTTAATCCGCGATTCAGCCCAATTTCAGGGATCTTTTTCCCCTCTTCTCTTCCACTTTTCTCCATCATTTGGGAAGGCGTGGGCTAGGGTTTAGAGAGGCTTTTAGCAAGTCTTTAGAGTGGTTTAAGGGATTCGACACCGCGATTCGGTTAGAAGAAGGTTATTGGGGGAACTTTCATCGACATAGATCCGGCGAGGTGTGCCCTAGGCCGGACAAGGGGACCTTTGGAGAAGACTTGGCTACTCCACAAGACTATCGACATGACTACCAAGGGGGTTTTCTTATGGAACACTTTTTTTTACTTTCGATTTCATTGTTGATTATATTGTGCTCCATGGATAGCTAAACCCCCTTGTGGGTACTTGGATTTTGTAAACCCTAGGATGTTATTGTTTCATTGATCTTTTATTATGCTTTCCTTAATTGATGTTTCAATTGAGTTCCAATCTTGAGTGCTTCTGGAATGATTTCTCCCCTAAAGTGATACTAGGGTTGAGAGTCCATCTTGGTAACCATTGTAGATGAGTGACACACTACGAGGGTTAGACATTGCTTGATTGGAGAGGGTTGAGAGGGTAAGTCGAGAGATAGCGGAGTGTCCTCTTTCCCCTCCGGCGTGATTTATCCTACCTCCATTTCCTTGAGTTCTTGACGGTCACAATAGAGTAAAGTTCTAGAGGATGAACTTCAGTGGGGCTTAGTTGCACGAGCAACAGAGTGAAGCATTGAAGGGACTCTAGTGTCTAGGGCTTAGTTGTGACTAGGGCTCTTTCGCCTGGACCAAATGATTAGGTTAATACATAGGAAGAGGGTTTATCACTTTGATTCCCTAGAACTCTATGCCACTTTAGACAGTGTGAGGTGTTGAGACTGAGCGATTTCTCCACTGGGACATAGTGTAGAGTTAGTCATGGTTGACCTTAGATTTGGGACCATGTGCTTAAGGATTTCCACGACTTATTGAGCATTAATTAGGAAAAATAATAGTTGGTCTTGCACTTGAAACATTACTCCTAGGGGGAGCATTGCCCAAGTACCCCACTTCTATCGATTGCCTTACCTCTCACTTACTTTTACCTTTCATTCTTGTTTCTTTTTATCTTTGTTTTCATTAAATTTTATCAACATTATCATTGTTCACTTTCATGTGATTAAGTAGCAATTTAAGTATTTTTACTCCCTACTCTTTGTGGTTATAATACCCCACTCACCTGAGATTTATTACTCGACAAACCCATGCACTTGCGGGTCACACGCAAGGGTCTTTGTTAAATATTAAGTTCTATCCTTCAGTGAACTCTTAAGAACTTCTAAGTCTTGTTGAGCTAGTCTTAGTATTGTGGCATGTAGAGCACTCTAAAGACATGATCTTAGGGTGAATGTGAAAAAGAAAATGAAAAAATGATGATAAAAAAAAGGATAGAAAAAGAAAAAAGAAAAAAGGAGTCTATGTCGGTATTCCTCCGCTAGTGAAGCATGAATGCATCTATATAGAACTGTAATCGAGTAGTTGGGTGACTCTTGTGCCTAACTAGCATGTGCATCCTCTAGAAAGATTTTTGTGCATTCTACGTTAGTCAGACTCAAAAAAGAAAAATAATAAATAAAAACCATTTAATCTTTTTGATGCCTACTTGATGCTTTGAGAAGAAAAAGGATTTAGTTTCAAGTTCAAGAGTTAAAAGGATTTTACTTGTTCATTGAAGTAGTACTTAGCAGTTAAAGACTCAGTATTCTTTGCATGTGGAGTGATTAGCATCTAAAGCTATACAGATTGAAGTTAATAGGCTAGACCAGATCAAGGCAAATGAGATAGAATATTCACACACATGGCACAGACATGTAAGATGTGAGACAGGATCTTTCTTTCTTTTGTGCTTATTGAATGTAACTCAACATCTCTGTATCATTATACATTACTTTTAGACTCTTGTATTCATTTGAGCCTAAAGTAATACCTTTATCTACTTATCATCCTCTCTGTTTTTTATAGTTTGTTTGCTTGGGGACAATCAAACTCTTAGGTGTGGGGATATTTGATAAGTGCCTAAATGTACATATTTATCATATGTATTTTATACACTTAGCATGTATTTCATTAAGAATTGATGCCCAGTTTTTTCTTAATCATGCATTATTTACTTTGTAGGGCATAGAGAAGCCATGGAAAACACGAGGACATGATTAGGGCAAAAAAAGAAGAAAACTAGGTTTCACAGTACTATAGCAGATTACTATAGATGGAGCACTGTAGCCATTTCACTATAGCAGCTATTGTAGTACTTGGAGTGTTTTCAGGACAGAGAGTTTTACCTAACTCATGCAGCCTCCATACGGGGCCCATGAAGGCTATATGGACCCCGGTCTTCTGCAGAATTTGAGGGTATTTAAGGCTTCTTCTAGGGTAAATAAGGGGACTATCCTTTTGGGCCGCCTCCACCACACATCCTTGAGGCCTTTTGCCACCTTTAGGTGGCAATCCTTGTGGGAAATGAGCACACATCATCACCAAGAGGGAGAGGAGCAAAGGAGAAGAAGTTGGAGTGAAAATCTAAGCCATCATCAGAAACCATTCGAAGCATCATCCCATTAAAGAGATCAAGATCATAGAGGAAGTTTTCTTGCTTCTTTATTATATTTCTTTTCCTTGAATGTTGTGTAAGTATCTCTCATCATGAGAGATTAACTTATTGTAGTGTTTGGATTTGGATGAAACCTAGGATTTATCTTGTGTAAAAACCTTGGATGTTGTTATTATTTCATTTGATGGTTGTTTAAGATTCAATCTATTGTGCTTTGCATGTTTTGAGCTACAAATGGAGAAATTTGTAGTTCATTCTTGAATTGTATTTGTTCATGCGAGAGCCTACTTGTACTAAGTCATACATAGATTGAAAGGGGATACTTGTGCATACACGCCAAGAGATCGGGTGTTGGTAGCCCTCCAATGATAGGTTTAAGCCAAGGGATAGTAGATTTACTCCTATTTAGAGATTTTCTTGAACTCATTGTGATCATAGGAGGGTTGATCTGGAAGAGATGCCGATCACCACTCATATAGGATTAGGGGTCAACCGTCGAAAGATTGGGGTTAACCTATCTAAGAGATCTCTAGGTCTTAACTACCATAATTACATCTTTAAACCATCCTAGTTTTGTATTTAACCCCAATCCTAGGGTGATTCCTTGTCCGAACACCTCCTTCTTATGCTTGATACTTCCTTGTTCATTTATTTTTGTGTGTTAGTAACCCGGCCATAGATTAGATAGCTTATTTTCTTTATTTGTTTCGTTTGACTAAGAATTATAGGCTAGAAAGTAGATGAAGAGTGAGAAATAATACTTCCTTACCCCATGGAATACAACCCCTATGTCACATGATGCGTTGTCGCAAGTATACGTGTTGCAAACAAGTAATACAGTGGTACCCCGTGAAGGGTAGGGTTGTCGAACCACAGGGACTGTACTTAAAGTATTAATTCTTCTAATCTCTAGTTATCCTAGAGATAGGTTTGGAATAAAGAAAAAAAATGAAATAAGTAAAGGAAAGAACAAGTGGAATTATTAGGAAAATTAGGATTGAGGTTTCAACAACAAGAAAGTAATGCCCTGGGATAATTCCTATGAGCTATAGTATGCTGCCTTGCTTCCAATGCCTACCAGGTACATTCTACGGTTCTTGTGTGTGCTCAAGAGCAATGTTACATCTATGGTTCTCAAATACACCAAGTTTTTCTAAGGTAACTGTGGTTTCATACACATCGAGTTTTGCAATCACACAAGGCAACTACAACTATGGCAATCCACACACCAAGTTTTACCTAATCAACTGTGCAAATCAAACACATCAAGTTATGCAAACACATGGTTAAACATAAGAAATCAATAGAACTCTGTAGAACATTAAAATTAAGTATTCAAAGCTTACAAAGTATCATAGTTCAACATCTGACGGTACTATGGATGGTTAGCCCCTCATAGATGGGTACAACATGGAGAAAACAAATAAAGATGTAAGGATAGAATACATGACTCCCTCTTTCTTAATATAATCTTTCTAGTTGAGCTTCCTTGATGCTAGCCCCACTTCCATTGTTTCTCCAACTCATCCTTGATCCCCTTAAATGGTGTGGTAAAGCTTGATCTTCACCAATATCAAAGTCCTCCCAGTGGAGAATAAAATCCCCTAACAAAGATGAGCTTAAAATACTAGAAAGCTAGAGTTAAAAGACTAATTTCGGGCTTGACATAGTCCAAGCACAGTTGTGCTTGGACCGTGCTATCTTATTGGGATTACTGTGTGAATCGGTTAAGTGCTTACCTGGGAAAATCAGTGGAGCACGATCGTGCTCCGCTCGTGCTTCGCATGTGCATGACAGTGCTAGGAGCATCTTGAGCGTGCTTCTCCTGTTGGGCAGAAACTATTTTTAGACTAGAATAATCATGGGGAAGAGCATGGTCATGCTGAGACCGTGCTTGGCCTAAGAGTACCCCCCCTGCTTGAAATATCACTGGGTCGTCTTCTCGGCTGAGAAAATCAGTGGAATAGAGCATGACCATGCTCTGCCAGTGTTCAACTTGAGCACTTAGCAAAATCTTCATTCTTTGCTGGTTTCATCCGGATTTCACTCCAAACTGCTTTGAACCCCAGAATCCTACACAAAGAACAAATATACCCAAAATAGCACCAAATATACACCAAAGTATACTAAAGGATGAGTAAAAGAATGAATTGAGGGCAAATAAATATGATATGAAATGCACTCATCAAATACCCCCACACTTGAATCATTACTTGTCCTCAAGAAACCTCACATCGCTCAATAAAAAAAAGATGAGTGCATCGCTTTTGATCTCAGAGGAATGGTAAATTCTAAGCATAGAGAGAATAATGGGAGTTAGTCAAAACAAGAATGCACAATAAAAGGCTACACTTTTACTTCAAAGACCTTATGCGTGCATAGAAACCCTAAATTGAGTGCCCCATATTCACGAGGAGTCAACCTAGCATAGCTTGACCTTAATTTCACTTGAAAACAGTGGGTAGCAGCTTCATACACCCTATAGGTAGCCTTTTCTCCTAGTAGGTCATCAAATGTACACTTGTAATGGCCAAAATTTGACTACTCAAAAGTGGCTTTCACTTTACTCAGCCGATAGCTCTTTCTACCATCTTTTTACACAAACAGAAATACGAAACTAGACTGGTAGAGCATTCCTATCAAGGAATCCAACTTCCCAGTTTTTTTTATTTTTAAACACAAGAAACTGGTCTTATGTGAAGAGTTAACATCCTATAACAAGCGGCTCCACAATTAGGGCAAAGTGATGAAATTTTAGGTCTTTAAAGTAAAAGTAAGTCTACAATTTGGCTCCAACGGTTACTAACACACATGTGTCCCCCTAGGTTTAAGAATTTCCAACAAAACATCATAGATCATAATTAGTAAAGCACTTATCAACCAAAATAGACATGCAACCCTTCCCCACACTTGGATATTACATTGTCCTCAATGTAAAGATGTATGGCATGCATTATAAAAATAGAGAACAAAAATATAAAGATAAGGATCATGCAAATTTCATGAATATGGAGAGTGATGGTGCCGCTCTCGACATGTGTGCTACTCATCAAAACCACAATTCCTCAAATACGAAGAGTGATGTTTCCACTCTCAACATGTTGCCAACTCCAAGAACTCACACAATCCCTGAGATGAATTGAGGCACACAAGTAATGCTCAAGAAAATAATAAAAAGAGGGACTAAAATAGAACAACTAAAAATAAATAAAAAAAATGTCAGTATAGTAGGGGACTCCCCTTGCTAACTGAACTACAAAGTTCAAAAAGTAAAAGATAACAATAAGATGATGAAAATAGAGACATAAAGCAGCTGTGCAATCAGAATGGAGCACTCTTGGGCTGGGAATCATCGCCAGAAGAGGGAGAATCATCCTAAGACTCTCCCAAGTTAGAAGTATCAACCCCAATGTGGTGAGTGGGATGCACGGGAGAAGTAGGCTCAAGTGACAATTGCATGCCCAAATGCTTGGCTATGTACATCACACTCCATTGAACCCATCGGAATGCTGCTGATGAGCAAGTAACTTGGTCCGAGTGATGATGATGAGCACGGGGTAGCAACAAAAACCTCTGTTGTGATGTGGTAGCTATCGGTAGAGGTGTAGGTAGAGTTGCATCAGCAGCATGTAGGGTAAAAGCAGTGGTGGAGGAAGAATCAGTGAGCTGACGGACGCAATACTCAACCTCGCTGGTGATAGTCACGACACAGTGTAGCATCCCCATTGACCTCAGTGGTTTAAGGGTCATGGGGTCTACGCCACCTACCACTCGAATCCTGTGGATCCCCTCTAGAATACCCATGCATCTGATTAAACGAGTGATATAGGGGCCGACAAAGAGGGCTCCAATGCGAGGATCGGTTCCCTAGTGCGAGATGGATACTTTGACCTCATATCCCAGATGCAGATGGAAACTGTAAATCATACTCAGTAGAAAATCGAAATCTCAGTGACTAATGATCCCTATACTGCCGCTGCATCCTATCAATGTGTGACTGAGTATGAAGTGGATATACCTGAGTACTAGAGAGCGGAGGGTGGTGGCCTTAGTCCAGTGGCAGTTATAGGTCAGAGTGGTACTCAAATGGCGCCAAGTGTCCTCCAAGGACTCCCCACCAGGTCAAGAGATTAATAAGGCATCATATGCAGGAGTTCGAGTGAACTCTGCATCAAAAAGCCATAACCAGATGGACAAATTTGTGAGACTCATCCTATGCATCTTGTCGAACGCCTGAAATTGTATGAAATCCACAGGATGGAATGCAACAGTACCCCTGGAGAGCTCGAATGTGGCTAACACCTTAAGTGCTAATCGCTCGTACAAGGTATCAGTGATCTGGAACAGGTATCTCCAGGCATTAACATTAAGCAAACGACTGACCTCCTCCATTAAACCAACCTCGCAGAGTACATCCCAATCAATCTCTCTAGACTCACCAAAATGTTATCGGGATAGGCCAGCAAAACTATCCTGATGCATCTGAGTGTGGAGCACTGGTGCTGAGTCTACATCAGGATCAGGCTCCCCAACTAGGGCCTCTTAAAAGGCTTAGCGGCAGTATGCTTCCTTGGCATAATCTGCAAGGAAGATAAATTAAATTAGTTCAAACATGCCAAGAATCAAGGAGAGCATGATCGTGCTAGGAGGTCTCTGACCGTGCTCAGCATAGAAGCAGGGGCTTGTGCCTGGCTGAGACAATCATGCTCATGGTAAGAGTACGATCAAGCTCCAAAGAGGGTACGATCATGCTTCTGGCGACCATCGTCCCCAAAGATCTAGTGTGGGTTGTCGAACCACAAGGACTGGACTTAAAGTACTAATTCTTCTTATAAACTCTAGTTAAGCAAGGGATAAGTTTGGAATAAAGAAAAAATGAAACAAGTAAAGGAAAGAACATGTGGAATTATCAGGCAGATTTAGATTGATGTTTCAACAATAAGAGAGCAATGCCTTAAGACGATTCCTATCAACTATAGTATATTGACTTGCTTCTAATGCCTATTAGGTACATTCTACAGTTTTTGTGTGTACTCAAGAGCAATGTTACATGTATGGTTCTCAAATATACAAAGTTTTACTAAGGTAACTGTGGATTCATACACATTAAACTTTGCAATCACACAGGGCAACTACAAATATGGCAATCTACACACTAAGTTTTACCTAAGCAACTGTGCAAATCAAACACATCAAGTTATGCTAACACATTGTTAAAACACAAGAAACCAATAGAACCCCATAGAACTTTAAAATCAAGTATTCAAAGAATATAAAGCATCATAGTTTAACATCCTAGGGCACCGTGGACCGTTAGCCCCTCATGGATGGGTACAACATGAATGAAACAAATAATGATATAAGTATAGAAACATGACTCCCTCTTTCTCAAGATAATCTTCCCAGTTGAGCTTCCTTGATGCTAGCCCCACTTACCTTGTGCCTCTGACTCATCCTTGATCCCCTTAGATAGTGTGGTAAAGCTTGATCATCGTCCTCATTAAAGTCCTCCCGATGGAGAATAAAATCCCTGAACAAAGATGAGCTTGAAACCCTATAAAGCTGGAAATAAAAGGCTGATTTTTGGCTTGATACGATCTAAGCACAGTTATGCTTGAACCGTGCTATCTTGTTGGGATTTCTAAGTGAATCGGCTAAGTGCTCGGCTAGGAAAATCCGGGGGAGGAGCACGGCTGTGCTCCGCCTGTGCTTCGCCTGTACATGATCATGCTAGGAGCATCCTAAGCATTCTTCCCCTGTTGGGTAGAAACTATTTTCAAACTAGAATAATCAATGAAAAGAGCATGGTCATGCTGAGACCGTGCTTGGCCTAAGAGCACTCCCCTTCTTGAAATGTCATTGGGTCATCTTCCCGACTGAGAAAATCATTGGGACAGAACATGACCATGCTCTACCCGTATTCAACTTCAGCACTTAGTAAAATCTTCATTCTTTGTGCGTTTCATCCCTGATTTCACTCCAAATTGCTTCGAGACCCAAAATCCTGCACAAAGAACAAATATACGCAGAATAACACCGAATATACACCGAAGTATGCTAAAGGATAAGTAAAAGAATGAATTGAGGGCAAATAAATATGATATGAAATACACTCATCATCACACATAGGGTATTACTTAGCAATCCCGTACACTTGAGGAAAAGCAATCAGTGAGCCCAAGAACTCATTCGGGAAGAAATCTACACCAAAATCGCATTTTAGGGCCCAAGCACTATGGCGTACTATAGCACAATGGGATAAAGAATTTATGAAGCCTCGGGCTTTATTGATGGGCAACCTGACGGCCATGAAGATACCCGTAAGCTGGCTAATGAATCTACAATTTACTGTAGCAGTTTTACTGTAGTATATGTACTATAGCTATAGCACTTTACGAAAATTTTGGCAGAAATCCTAAGGTTCTGACGGGCGTCTTCACGCCTGTGAACCAGGTCATGAAGCTAACCTGAGAGCACTTTAAAAGAAGGGTTAGGGCATCATTAAAGGGGTATTTGGCCACCCTTTCTCCACCATCATCTTCTAGCACTTCAAGGGGAAAGAGAAGGTCGATCTAAGAAGCAAGATCAAGGGGGTGAGAAAGGTTGCTATCAAGGAGATCATCAAGGAGTTTGCTGGCGTGGATCGACAAGCTCTCATCACCACCTTCTAGTCAACATTTCAAGGGAATTTCTTTGGTTTTGTTCATGTTTTATTTGTATCTTGAGATTTCTTTGTTATTCATGTTGAACTAGACTCCCAAGGTCACCGAGATGCCGGTGAACCTTGGGGTGAACTTGGCTGTATTGTTGTTATGATTTACTTCTAGTGCATTTGGGTTGATTTGTGATTCATGCTTTGTGTTCATTGATGTGTTGGATTGCATGAGAACTCTTTGGCTCATCTTCTAGGTTGTACTTGGTTGCGTGACCATCACCCTTGTATTAGACACACTTACCTTGGAAGTGATTCATGTATGAATACACCATGGCCATCAGGTATTTCACACCCTTCCAACCATTAGGGATGAACCTAGATATTAAGTTTGATCCTAACTAGAGATTTCACTGGTTGTTATGTAATCATAATAGGATTTGATCAAAAGAGATTCTGAGCCAATACTTGTATGGGATTAGGGGTTATCGCCATGACCATAGGAGTAGCCTACTTTTAGATGTCTCTTAGCCCAAAACCACCATTGCTTGTGTAATTCTAGCATCCTTCTAGCTTTCATAGTCCTGAGTGTATCCTCACCCGGGGCCGCATACTTTCATTGTTATTTGCTTCCTTAATATGCTTAAGTGGTGTGTCTTAATCCAACTTGTCTATAGTTATCTCTCTTGTTAGTTTCTTTTTTAGTTTTAATCCTACCTTTGTTAGACTAGACATTGCCGTCTCGGGGGAAGAAATAGTAGCTCTTGGGACTCTAAATAATATGATACTCTTGTGCTTGCTCGAGAGGTATTACTTGATGACCCATGCACTTGTAGATCTCACCACTTGTACGACACATGGGAGAGGTATAAGGAATTTCTAGGGAACTGCCTACAGCATGGGATTGTCGAATGGATAAGGATCCAATTTTTTTATAATGAGCTAAATATAGTGGCCAATAAATGCTTGATGTAGTAGTCGAGGGTTCTCTTTGCAACAAGCAGCCAAATACCGCTCAAACATCAATTGAGGACATGGCCACCAATGGTTATCAGTGGAGTTCCAAAAGGAACATACTAGTAAGGCCACTAACATCTATGGGATTGATGCCTTGACTTCTTTGGTGACACAGGTAGAGGCTATCTTGAAGAGCTTGGAAATAATGCAAGTTCAACCCCAGACCCCGGTTATGAGTTGTGAGTCATGGGGAGGGCAAGCCGAGCCTAGCTATCCACCATTTGAGGAGGTACTAGTTTAGAATAGGCTGACTATGTGGGAATCAACAACCATTATCAAAACAACCCATTTAGAAACACTTACAACCCTGGGTGGAGGAATCACCCAAAATTCTTGTGGTGTCAACAAACGCAAGGGGGATTTTAGCAACAAAGGTCAGCACAGACTTAAAATTTAAAGCAGTCACAATAAGAAGGCAAAGGCCTGAGTCTCGAGACCTTGTTAGCAAGATACTTTCAAGCCAATGATGTTTGGTTCACCAACCATGAAGAAATAATGAGGAACCAACAAGCCTTATTACAAAACCTGAGCATCAAGTGTCTCAAATTGCCAAGGCACTCACGGAACACCCCCAGGGATCTCTCCCAAGTAATAGTGAGGTCAATCCCCAAGAATTCCTAAAGGAAATCACATTGACAAGTAGCAAAGAGTTGGCCCCCTATAGCCCATGAAACAGAGAACAGAGCCATTGAACGTCAAGAGATCAGAACTAAAGAAAAATCTCCTGATGTTGATGTTGAGGAGAAGCATGATGGGCAGAGCAAAGAAAAGTCTAGCATACCTAATTACCTGCCCAATTTGCCCTATCTTGTTAAAGTGAATAAGGATCAGTAGGATGAACAATTTAAGAAATTCCTTGAGATGTTCAAAACTTTGCACATCAACGTTCCATTTGTAGAGGCTCTTGCTCAAATGCCTCTCTTTGCAAAGTTCCTCGAGGAATTATTGACAAACAAGAAGAAGTTGGAAAAGGTGGCCACTATTACATTGTCCAAAGAATACTCGGCAATCATCTCCAACAAGATCCCCAAGAAAAAGAACGATCCGATAGGATTTATCATCCCGTGCACAATTGGGGGAGTGGTGGATGAGAAGGCACTTGCCGATCTTGAAGCAAGTATAAATTTGATGCCTTACAAATCTTTCAGAAGTTGGGTTTTGATGAGCCCAAACTAACAAAAATGAAACTCCAAGTCACTGATAGATCTATTCATCACACAATGGGAATTATTGAAGATGTTTTGGTAAAGGTGGATAGGTTTATATTTCTGGTGGATTTTGTCATTTTAGATTTGGATGATAAGGTGGAAGTACCGTTAATTCTAGGCCGACCTTTCTTGGCAACATCACAAGCTTTAATTGATGTGAAGGATGCCTGAATAGTGTTAAGGGTTAGCCCTCTATGGATTTTGATGAAATGTGTTATGTATTGGATAATATTGATGACTATGTTTTTGATTTTATGCAAGACACATGGTTGAAGGATGAGTTGTCCAAGCTCCTTGATGAAAAAGAACGTTCCGATGTAGTAATAGAGGAGAATAACCACCACAACATCACAACTGTACAGCTGAAGGTGCCTAACTTTGTGGAATACAATGACTCTTAAAATCAGCCCTCACTCATGCACTGATACTACAGGAACCTTTGAGTAGAAGAATCCTATGATCCGTCATGACTTGAGAACAGGTACGTCAAGCTAGTGACATTAACCAATCTCTTCTTGGGAGGCTACCAAGTGTTTTTGCGGGTCATTTTGATTGTTTTCCATTTATCAATCCTTCGTTATTAATGTTTTGCTTTTCTTTTGTTAGTGATCTTGTTACATGTTAAACCTCATTGTCTTGGTAAGAATTTTTCATCTTCTATTATTTTAAATGTTGCCTACACTTGGCACCTTTGTTTATATTTGTGAAAGTGAGAATATTTGACTCTTTATAACTCCCCTGAGTTTTCCAAGTAAAGCACTGCAATGCTTATGGTTGTGCGTTTGACAAGAGTTGGAGAAAATAGAAAGTGGGGGAGCATGGACAAGAGCACCATCGTGATTCTGCCCGTGCTTCAAACAACATATGTTTTCTGCCAATAGCACAGTCATGCACTTATTTTTTTTTTTTTTGGCATCATGAGTTTTCCAGTAAAGTACACCGCCATAAAATTGGCCCGAAGCTCGATCGTGCTTCCCTTAGAACACTTTCCATATTTTAGGGTGGAAGCACAGTTGCTAAGCATGGCCGTGCTTCCGGGGCATGCTTCCATGTGACTTTTCATCTTCAAAATTTCCTTTTTAAAGTACGACCGCCAGTGTCCTTTTCTGTGTTTTCTCTCCTCTCCCAAGCCTCTTTCTCTTTCTTGCTATTGATCAGATTACAGTTCTTTTGACAGGATTTCTCATGTTTTCTCTTCGGATCTTGGATCTAAATTCCTTCGCCCGAGTTTTCTCTTCCTCGAGCTAATAAGTATGATTCTCTTTCTCAAATCTAGTCCCTTTTCCTTGTTGTTCTTATTGAGTTATCTCATGTGAATGATCCATACACGTTTTAGTTGTGTTTTAATGCTTGTATCATGGATTTAGGGCTAGAAACCATGAAAATTTGTCCATCTTTTTTATGAGGAAGATGGCTAAGCACAAGCATGCTTTCAAGAAAGCACAGTCATGCACTCCCTTATTTGGGTGTGCTTCAAAGGAAGCACCCCTTTATTCTTTGAATGCTAAGCATGGCCATGCTTTTGAAAACCACGCCCGTAGTTCTTACGAAATCATGTTTGATGTATTTTATTTTATTTTTCCCGTGTAGGATAAGATGCCGAGGTAGAAGACCTTGACTTCTAGATCCACTTCCAAGCTGGCGAGGGGCGAGAGTAGCACCCCCTTAGGCCCTAAGTTCGATGTACCGGCACATCAGGTTTGGTACAATCATCTGACTACACAGCACATAGGCAAGTCTCGGGAGATTAACCGGGAGAACCTACATGAAGTAGGACTCACCGAGGAAGTCCAACACCTCCTCAGCATTGGGCATGGCATTATCTCTTCTCAATCACTGACACTACTTATAGAGCGCTAATGTTGGAGGTCCTAGCAACCTTTGACCTAGAGAGGGGGCCAGGGAATTTTCACTGGGCGAAAGCCATCCAGTTCCAAGTGTTTAACTCCATGTAGCACATGAGCCTGATGGAGTTCTCCATCAGGTTAGGTCTTTACGATGAGGACTTTACTTGGAGTTTAGTTTCCGATGACCTGTTGATCAAGCGCCCATCTAGGGTGTCCCAGGAGTCCTACTGGCTTTGCCTTAGCACATCTAGTGGTTATAATCCTCACTGGTCGAAGGCCACCAGCCTTCGCTTCTTCTTATTCAGGTACATTCATTATCTTCTTAGTCAAAGTTTGACACGATGCCAAGATAACCCTGGAGTAGTCAATTTGCTGAGCATGGTCAATGGTTTTCAATTTCACTTGGGATATGTGGTCACCCACAGTAACCATCATTAGGGGATTGATCCCAAGGTTGGAGTATTGTTCGCAGGTCCCTACATTACCCAACTTGTATGGGGAATGGGCCTTAGCGAGGGGATCCATTGCATGAGGATTGGGGATGGCAGTGCCTCGATCACCATTGACACCATCTAGGCTATGAGGATGGTAAAGACGGCCAAGACAGCACGAAGGATCCAATATCGGGTTATAAGTGTTTTTCCTGCTCCCCTACTACACCAGACTCTCCTCCATCACCACCAATCCCTTGCTTTCCTTCTACATCACAGACCCAACCCTTCATCAGCCACTCTACATAGCTGATAAGTTCACCACTCTTTCGGCGATGGCTGTGCTAGAGTGTCATAAGGATTGCCAACCACATAAATGTACATTTATCACCTTCATCACCTTCTAAAGCCCCTGCAACTCATCATGTGGGGGTCAATGTAGATGATCTAGAGTCAGATGAGTCTAATGCCTTTAAATATGAGGGTGAAGATGAGTCAGAGGGTGAGGGTGGGTCCTAGGATACTAGTGAGTCAGCCGGATCTAATGCTGCTAAGTCTACGAGTGCATCAAATTTAGACATTACAGAATCTGCTAGTGGAGATGGGTCAAATTGTTCTGCTACCACTGAGTCTATGAGTGACTGTGAGTTTGCAGGTTCTAATGCCACTAAGACCGTTAGCGCACAGGATTTATTGGGCGATTGTCGACATACGGCTGATTATGATGATCTTGAGGTCATCGAGTCTGAGTTTGATAGAGCACCAGTTATTTTCTTTTTCAGTTGTTCCTTTTAGTTCGATGTACTTTACCTTATTTTGTAGACTTGTACTTTTTATACAGTTAGTGAGGGGAGTCCCCTGTTAACTATTTTTTATTTCGCAGTTCGTGCTTGTTTTAATTTTTGTGTGTTTGCTTTTATGTTATTTAAAGTTTCTTTAGCTTCACTTGTGTATCTTTCTTACTTCTCAATATGTATGTAGGATTGGAATGTAAGGACTATTCACGGTGAGAGCGGCATCATCACTCTCCCTATCTAGGGAAGCCCCAATAACTCTCCTGAATTTATTTAACTATTCTCTTTATTATTTATTTCATGCATGTATTGATTACATTGAGGACAATGTCTTGTGAAGTGTGGGGGAAGGTTATTCCTGTGCATATTGTGATTATGCATAACCTAGGACAAGCTATGATTTTTTTTGTATAGGGATCAATGAGGCTAACGGTAACACTAGAGCTAGTGTTTATTTTTGTTGAACTAATTTTCTAGTTCACTCCTATCCCCAAAACCTACACTTTCTGAACTTTACCCTACTTGTGTATTTTCTTGTACCTAAGAAGGATTTTAGCCCTTAGATGAAGTTTGTTGTGTTTCTTTTGAAAAAAAATTAGAGTTAGCTTGTTGTTTTCATTTCTAGTCTCAGAAAGTAGGATTCGTAAGAATGCCCTACCATTGTTTTGTAAATAGTTTTGTCCAAAAGATAGTAGAAAGAGCTACCACACTATAAAGCGTGAAACCCACTCTTAAGTAGTCGGATCTTGGGCATTACTAATGTTCACTTAATGACCTACTAGGAGAAATGGCTATCTCTATGGTGTATAAAGCTACTAGTCTGTAGAGTTAATGTCTTATTAGCAAAGTCTCCCATTGGTACATGGGAACATATTTAGGGTAATTCACACAAGCACAAGAATTATGGGATACGGGTGAATCTATTCTTTTTTATCAGCTAACATACACTAACTTTTAATTCACCTTGGTTGCCTTTATGTATCCTATCTCTATGAGGTCAAGGTCATGGACTGTTTTTCTTTATTTGTTGTTTTGATTGTTTTGTTTGAGGACAAGCAAATGTTCAAGTGTGGGGGTATTTGATGAGTGCACTTTATACAGATATTTAATATACCATTTAATATGGATTCCATGTCTTTTGGCATATATTTTGTTATAAATTGATGCTACTTTGGGTATTCATGTTTAATTATGCAGGCAATTAGGTCTTGGGACAAACGAATAAGTTTTGGAATGAAACTGGCATGAAAAGGAACTAAAATGAGCTTTATAAGGGAAGCACGGTCAGGAAGCACACCAATGCTTCCAGTCGTTTGGTTTATAGGACTTAGAAATTTTTAGCCAAGTTAAGAGAGCACATCGGTGCTTGGAAGCACGGGCAAAAAAGCATGCATGTGCTTCTGCTGATCAACTTTACTGGATAATTCAAAGAATGAAGAGCACGACATCAGTGTCCAAAGCATACTCATGCTTGGCAAACACGGCTAGGAAACATGCCCATGCCTATGCACATGCACTTTACAAGAGAAGCTACAATTATGCTTAAAAACAGCTCAAAAGTCATCCCGAAAAGAGCACCATCAAGAACACGCCTGGAAGCATGGTCGTGCTTGACTCAGGAATTGCCATTTTAAGCCCAAATTTATGTTTTTTGAGGGGATCTTCTTCTATTCTTCATCCTACTTCGGCTAGACAACGGCAAGGGGGGATCGCAGCATCGTTTGGGACTAGATCTTATGCTAGAGATCATCATGGGAGCGGAGTGAAGCCAGTGAGAACATCATTAGGCACTTATTGATGAGGATTGTGAAGCAAGAAGGAATTTTTATGGATTTTAATTCTTGTTCTTCCCTTTTTCTTTGTATTGATTGTAGAACTATGAGGGGCTAACCATTATTAGGTGCCCCAAGCTATGATTCTTGACATTGTCATGGATTAACTCTTATGCTTGATTATTGAGTTTCTTTATGATTCCTCTTATGTTCTATCTTTATTTGCAAAACTTGTGTGTGGATTTCCTTGGTTGCATTTTAACTTACTTGACATGTACATTGCCATTTGTTACATTAGCAAAACTTGATGAGCATGTCTACTGTAGGGGTAATTGCATACTTGAAGAGCATGCCCATCATAGTTGCATACAACCCATCAAGGTGTTGATTGAGAAATCCATCTAACTAGGGCACACATAGGAGAAGAGGTTAAATCCGCACCCAGAGATAGGGCGTATGCTATCAAACACTCCATTTAGGGTTTTCCCAAACTCCAAAGAGATGTACCATGTAATCATTTCTAGAGTCAATACATTTGTCAAGGAGAGTAGCCAAACCTTATCTCTTTCCTTTTTCCCCCTTTTCTTCTTTTATATTTTCTTAATTTTAAATCGCAACCCATCTTTCTAACCAGCTAGATATTAGGAATTTAATGAGTATTGAGAGCTTTCCAGTCCCTTAGGATTCGACTACCCAGCCCAATTCATGTACATTGTACTACTTGTACTATCCGTGCACTTATGGATACGGAAAGGACATATGAAGTTTTTGGCGCCATTGCCAGGAACTAGCAACCTTTGAGAAAATTTTCATTTTTACTAAATCTAGCCATTTTCTTCATTTTTGTATATATTTTGCTCTTAGTTTTGGTTTTTAATTTTTTTTTGTTTTGTTTGCAGGTTTTTTACATGACCCAGGGAAAACTCATCGCACTTGGCCAACCTGATTCCGACATTGTGAGAACCCTTAGAAGAAGGTTAAGAATTGTGCAGTTAGGAAAATCAGGGTCAATTAAAGTAAGTGTGGAAGTATATCAAGAACCACATATGGCCGAGAATCAATGCAGTCTTTCAAATTATGCAAGACCGAACTTATAAGGAACCGGGTCCAGTATGGTTCGCCCTTCAGTAGCGGCGAATAATTTGAAATTAAAACCTAATTTCATCTAGATGGTTTAGCAGATGTCCCAACTCAATGGGTTTCGAGATGAAGATCCCTATTCCAATCTTGCTAGCTTCTTGGAAATCTGTGACACTTTCAAGGTGAACAACATATCTGAGGATGCAGTCCATCTTTAACTTTTTCCATTTCTAGTGTAAGGAAGGGCCAAACAATGGGATGATCCTTGCCACAAAGGTTGATCACCATGTGGACATAGTTGGCTGAGAAGTTCCTTACTCTCTACTTTTCTCCAGAGAAGATCACAAAGTTAAGGGGTGACATTTCCTTTCACCGACTGCTGGAGCCTAAAATGTTATACCACACATAGGAGAGGTATAAGGATTTGCTAAGGAAATACCCACAGCAAGGGATTGCCGAATGGATGCAGATCAAAATTATCTATAATAGGCTGAATGTAGCGACCAAGCAAATTCTCGATGCTACAACAGGGGGTTCTCTTTGTAGCAAGCAACCGAATGCCGCTTAGACATTGATCGAGGAAATGGCCACCAATGGTTATTAATGGAGTTCCGAAAGGAACAAACTAGTTAAGGCAGCCGACATCTATGAGATTGATGCATTGACAACTTTGGCGACATAGTTGATGCTATCTCTAAGAGGTTGGACATTATGCAAATTCAACTCCAAACTCCGATTATGAGTTGTAAGTCATAGAGAGGGCAAGAAGAGCCTAGTTGTCCACCATCCGACTGAGGTACTAGTTTAGAACATGTTGAATATGTGGGATGCAACAACCATTATCAAAATAACCCATTTAGCAACACTTACAACCCCGGTGGAGGAATCACCCTTATGGAGTCAACGGGGACAAGGGCAAGGAACACAACTACAACCAAGGCCTACCCAACCTCAGTCTTCTCAACAGCCCCCTCAACATGGAAAGGGACCTTCCCTTGAGACACTACTTGCATGGTACATCCAAGCGAATGATATTTGTCTTTCAAGGAATGATGAGATGATGAGAAATTGACGAGTTCCCGCAAGTGCACAGGTTGTCAAGTAATACCTCTCACGCAAGAATGAGAGGGACATATTCTCTAGGCCTAAGGAGCTACCCTTACTTCCTCTTCGCGTGTTGTCTAGCCTATAGATTCGAGTGAGTGCTCTAAACTACCAAAAAAAATAAAAAGAACTTAAGGAAAGAGTCTACGGTTGAGGTGAAAGGGGTGAAAATTTGAGGGATGAAGATGGTCATTGATGCAGATTCCCTTAGATCAACCAAAGTGAGAAGGATGTTAAGACTACCATGCAACTGGTGCTTTGGATTAAGAGATTTCTAAAATAGGTCAACCCAATGGTCACAGCAATTGACCCCTAATCTAATATGAGTATTAATACGGAATTTTTACGGCCAAATCCTCCTACGATCGCATTAAAAAGCAAGGAATTCTCTAATTAGGGCTGATACCCAAACTAGGCCCAACCCTAATATTTAGAGGGGTATAAAATACCCGACGGTCATGGCGTATTCATACATGAACCCCTTTGGAGCTAAGTGAGTCTAGTAAAATGGCATTGGTCACGCCACCAAGTATAACCTAGAAAATGATAATTTGAAACACTTGAAGCTCGGTATTACTTGGGAGAGATCCCTCAGGTGTTCCATGAGTGTCATGACAATTGGAGATACTTAAAGCTCATGGTTCAGTAATGAGGCATGTTAGTTTGTCATTATTTCTTTATGGTTGGTGCACCGAACATCATTGGCTTGAATGTACCATGATAACAAGGTCATGAGACTCAGGCCTTTACCTTCTTGTTGTGACTACTAAAATTGTTGAAGCTGTGTTGGCCTTTGTTGCTTGAAACCCCCCTTGCTTTTGTTGACTCCAAGAGAACAAAAAAAAAATTTGGAGCCAAATTAAACAAGATAGCGGTCTCTTGACATCAACAGCCGAAAAATAGGCCAGATAGAACACCTTACAGCTGGACTGTAAGCCTCATCTTGAGAACCATGTGGCATGCTTTTACCTGTAAGGAGGAGCATAATAACCAGACAAAGGGACTTACGGGTAGAACTTATGCCAGTAAACCAACCATAAGGGCTATCAAAAAGAGCTTACAGGGAGCAATACACGGCTATAAAGGAGGTCAAAAGCATCATCCCGAGAAGTTCTGGTCTAGCAACTACGTTATAAGCTAGATATTGCATTAAGACAAAAGTCTTTATAGGTGGAGCTTATGGGCATAAGATGCCTGTAAGGCCCGTGACCCATCATTCCTAGCTCCTTATCACCATGTTCTGATGCCCATAAGGACCTCATAAATTGTTAGGTATAAAATATTATGTTGAGGGTTTTTGGACAATTTTAACTGCAAACCTAAGGAAGAAAGAAGGAGAACTTCTCTAGGCCTTCTATGGCAATCCAATGAGGAGAAGATGCTCACCCACCATTTAGAACACCATTAGAGCTATTGAGGAACATCCTTTATGGTGCTTGTGGAAGATAGGAGGGAAGTTTGTCTACTTCTTATGGGGCAAAGAGAGAAAAGGGGTTTTATGTTTTCATTCATGTCTCTTGTCTCTTGTGGATTACATGAATGTTCTCCTCTAATGGAGAACTAATTTATTGTTTTTGAGCCTAGGTGGAACCTACGGTTTACAATTTGATATATATTGGTTGTGGATCTTGAATGCTTTTATATTATTTGTGAATTGCAATCTTTTATTGTTGAATTCAATTACATGTCTCTATTGTCTTCGATTCTATTGTAGCGAGAGCCATGAATCCATGTTTTGATGTGCTTGTGTGATGAGTCGAGAGGCCCACCTAGTATAGGCAAGCTTTAATTGAAGGGGATTACAAGTTCGCCTAGAGATAGGGTAGTTTGGAATTGAGATTTCTCCTCTTATAAGCCTTCCGAGTTAGCATGGAATTCCATTCATAATGCAATTATAGGGAGTAGTTTCTAGAAGAGATTCTAATTTTACTTCGTATGGGATTAGGGGTAATTACTTCGAGAGGATAATTATCTACATTTTGAATGTTGCTTATTCTAAACAGATTTCAAAGAGTGTACTACAGTCATAGGGTTATTTGTATCAGCACCGTATGGGACTAGTTGCTATTCACCTTGAGAAAATGGGTAGCATGTTTTAGGAACTCTCTTGGTTCAATTAGATTGTAAGAATTTATACAACTATTGTCCAGGACCTAACAAACCTAGGGGAAGTCTATGCCCGGACACCATTTCTTCATGCTTGTTTAGTTGCAATTTCTATTTGCGCTTTCAATTCTTGGTTCTTAGTTTGCATTTACAATACCATTTTGATTAGGTTGATTGTCATATTTAGATTCAATACTAGCATTCTCCAGTTCCTATGGACTGATACCCTTACTTTTTAGCATACTTTATTACTCAATTGGCACGTACACTTGTGTTTTGTAGGTGACTATGATTATACATATTAATGGCAGATCCATATTGTTATTTGCTTGCAAAGTTAGAGGTTGGCAAGCTGATTTAATTACTATCCTATTACGATTAGTGCTAAATGAGATATGTTATGATATGAAAACTTTCTATTTTCATGCATCATCATCAACTACTAATAGTCTTTGGGGGCTTAATTAGGTGATCTTAGAATAGTTACACCCTAAACTGAATTTTCTTTATGTTATTTCCTTTCTTTTGTAATATGAGTTTATTCTTAAATTTTTAATCCTTAGTTATAATTATTAGGTCTTGTGAGATTATCATCATTTCTAGGAGTTGAAACATGTTTTATAGATCATGTTTATGATTTTGTCTGGCCTTTTGTTTTGATAATAAATCTTCTATGTATTTTGGGCACATATTGTTTGATTTGTACTCACATCCTTTTCATGATTAGTTCTAGTAAACTTTTCCTCTAAATTTAAATTGCTTGTGGGCCATGTAGCTTCTCAATTTTGCATTGTTACCCATCACAAATCTCTAATTTTGATGCCTTATTGAATGGTTTCCTAACATGTGGAGAAATTTATATCATGTCTTAAAATATTTTATGCTATTAGGGTCAGAGGATTTAATAATTGATCTCATTTGATAATAAGTTTTAGATATCTACTTTTGAAATAGCAGAAATCCCTTTTCAATTTTAGGGTTCTTAGAGGAAAATTTGGAGGAGAGTGAAATAAGAAAATTGTTGAGTTTGACGTTAACTAAGTACATGCAAAATTTTAGATTTTATACATTTGTAGTTTATATGAGATAAAATTTTGTTAATAAAACTTTCTTGGATGTCATTTCTATGCAAAATTTAAAGATTGATAGGTATTTTTGATGGTCATAGAGATTGAATTAGGTAAGATAAAAAATAGAAAAGTTCTTCCTTATTAAGTTGTTTGATTGAAAGTAAAATATCATTGCTTTTGGGATTGCAGGTTGGGAGATATGCATGTTTAAAATGATTATGTCTGAATTAAAAGTCTTCAAAAATAGTTGGAGATTCAAATGAACTCAATATAATGAGTAGTACTCTAAACAATGTGAAGTTTAGATATGTCATAGTCTTTGGTGACTAATCTTCTTAGAATCTTAAATTTTGTGATTTAGGAAAGTATAGATCGATAAAGTTATGCTAGATTCAATTATCAAAGGTATGAGTTCTACTTGAGTCATGCATTGGTTAATTTTTTTACATGTATTTCTATTCTAGTGAGTTTCCTTTGTTAATGTATAGAACCTTTGATTGTTCAAGAAGGGAGAATTGATCACTTTAGTCAGGTGGTAAGAATTCAGTGTTATGCATGACCTTTCGATGTTGTTACAACCTTTAGAAGTTAGGTTAGCTTAGCACTCCTTTTAATTCTCTTGCTTGTGTTAAAGTGGTTTTTTATATTTCTAGAATTTACTCTCAAACAGAGGGTATTCTGAGAAAATTTGTATTAATATGAGATTCTGAGTTATTGGAGTTAAGCAGGTAAGTAACACCACAGATAAATGTATACATAAATATATATGTAATTTTTTATTGTCCACAATTATGTATTTATACATTTATTTATTTAATTATTTGTTTTTTTCAAGTTTTCTTGGACTTTGATTAATTTTCTGATACAATAACTCGTTTGTTGAAGTTTGATTAATTTTCTGATATAATACATTTATTAAAATTTTGAATTATTTTTCATACCCTGAAAAATTAATTCCCACATCTCCATTATATTTTTTTAATCTTTGGAATCTTGACTACTATTTTTAATCTTTGAAATATTAAATTCGTTAATTATTTTGAATATAACTGGATTATTTTTTCTATATAAAAAAAATGGGATCATGCATTTGTTAGTATGTTTGCTCAATAAATTATTCTACAAATCTTGGCCTATCTGAAATTCTGATATTCTATATGGTTTTCAGACTATAAAGTTATTTTGACATATGTTAGTCTCCAATTAACTAGCACTAGCCTTATCGTTAAGGGTTAAACACTGACCATGTCAACATGAAACTCTAACAAGAGACTATAGTTTCGCATCGTGCCATCGGTGAAAGAATAACAGTTTCTAATAATCTAGTTATGGTCACCGAGTTTAAATAAATGATCTCTGATATTTTGTTTCGGCCAAAGTGATCGTGAGATATACATTTTTAACTGTTATTAAATTGCATTTTGTTGAACCACTTTGATTTGAGGAACTATATTTTTTAGAAATATTTGTACTAGATCAAATGATTTGTTATTGTTTCTAATTTTTTTTTAAATTTCATATGATACCAATATTTTTAGTGGGTTACTTACTAGGTTGTCAAGCTCATAATCTTGTTGCACTACAAGAGTTATGATTTTTAGTGACAATCTTTTTGTGTCTCCCTGTTATTTTGCCACAATATTAGGTTTTTGTGTCAAAAAAATTAACCAACACTATTGTTTAGATTAATTGTGATAACTTATATTTTTGTTACCATTACAATGATAATTGTAATAATGTAGCATATGTCACAATTAAGTTGTCACTATTAATATTTTAATAATGGCAAAATTTCTTATGTCTAATGTTCCTCACTAAAAGCATATAAGGTTTGGTGTCAAAAATTTCTTGATGAGAATGTTGTGTAATTGTGACAAGAGATAATATCGTCACTATAAGTTTTCATTTGTTGTGGCAGAATTGTCTTCCATCACTCAACATCTATTTTTTGTTACAAAAAAAAATCAACCATTTAGTGTCTACTAAATATTATCACAAAAAAAAAAATTTAAATGATATTATTGGGTTTTTTATGATAAAAGTGTTAATTGTCATTATATTATGGATTAGTTGTGATTTTTAATTATTTTGTCACTATTACAATTTCAATTGTGATAATTTAGCATCGATCACAATTAAGCATCTTATCTTTTGCATCGACAATTTTGGATACTAAAAATTTAAACATGTATTGTCTACTGAATGTCGTTATAAAAATGTAAATTAACATAGATAGTCAAATTATATAATTAATAAAATATTAAAAATTCTATTTTTCCTACCTGATTCGAAGATTTATATGTATATTTTTTAAAACTATCTTAGGTGTTTTAATTAATTGTAGATAAAATTTAAAATGTTTTTAAAATTTTAATTTACCCGATACTCAAAATTTTATATTATAAGGATTAGAAAATAGGCCTTTAATTTAGATCATAGCTAGAATTAATAGTACTTGAGAGAAAATTAATAATTAGAAATTAAAAGTAAATTGATATTTACAAAATCTCACAAAACAAAATCTAGATAACATATATTTAAAATAAATATGTTTAAAAATATATATCCTCAATGAACTTAACTTATAAAAAGAATAAACAAAGACAGTGAAGCTTGTGCTTATGGAGATCAGTGGCAACGGTTTGACTTTATTTGATTAGGAGAACCAAAATGATTTAACAAACTAGAGATGTAGAGATTGATATCATTGATGGTCACGTGATTTTTTTCTTCTTTGCTTAAATTCTTTTGTTTAGTATATGAAATGGATAAAAGATAAATGTTGTTTTGTCTTATCTTTTCATCTTTAAAGTTAGGTTTATTGGACTTTTTTCAGTTATTTGTTAGTGTTTTGTTGTTCGGATTTTGATTGTGATTTTTCCTAATGATTTTTTTATCTATTTAAAACAACAAAACCCACAAATGCAACATAGAATTTGTCTCTTCTCAATTGGGAAGAAATAATGGTATTAAAATTATAAATAAATTAGAATTTTAGAAAAATTTAAACCTATTTTATTAGATTCTTATCCCCCCTTTTTTTCCCCTTTTTTTCTCTTAATATACAGAATAAGCATCAAGAAAAGGGAATAATATTTAAATCCTAAAAATGGAGTCAAATTCTAGTAGAAGCTAGGGTTGGATTTTTCTCTCTTAATATACATAATAAGCATCAAGAGAAGGGAATAACATTTAAGTCCTAAAAATGGAGTCAAATTCTAGTAGAAGCTAGGGTTGGAAAGCACAAAAAGGATTCAAATACATAGGGGAATACTTCATCTCTAAATTTATATTAGAGAATAGTTTAGGATAATTTTATAATTATATTTTTGATATTTAATTTCCCAATTTTATATATTTAAAATAAGAATTTTGTACTTTTTAGTGATATTTATATATTTTTATATGATACTAAATACTTTTACTTGCTTATGTGACATTATTTTTCTACTAAAAAAATCTTGTGACAAAATTATCTAATATATAACTTTATGCTTTATCAAAAATAATTTTATTCATATTAGTGACAAAATTGGTGTAACATAAAATTTTTATTTACTGACAACATTATTATTAAATTAATAATTTTATTTGTGACAATAATAAACACATGACAATATCTCTAAACAACATTACCAACAAAGATTACTCTTGAAAAAAAGATTTTATACTATTTTAAATCATTTTAGTGTTAACAATTTTGTCACAATAAAATGAGCTATTGTGACCATTTTATTCATCACTAATTCGTTTTTTTGTGTCAACAAAATTATCATAAATAGTAATGTTTTTGTGACAATATAATTTTATAACAAATATCAATGCTTTTAGTGACAACAATTTAGTCACAAATTTTTGATTATTTATGTCGATATAGTTTTGTTATGAATATTTAAGTTTTTAGTAACAAATTTTGTCACAAATTTTTTGTGCAATTATGGCCAAATTTTTAAAGTGGTCACTATTGTATTTACTATGGTGTCTGTGACAAAAGGTGTGACCACTATTAATAATAGTGAGAAAAATTATTGCTTTTAGTAAGGATTTTGGTTATCACTAAAAATATAATTTGTTGTAATGAATTATTAATTTTTTTCAAATCAGAAGAATTATAGCTTAGCTGCAGTGAACCAGTAGCAGACTTTTGGAATTTATAGTTATATTAGATTATATGTTCTATTTTGAGATAGGTTCTGAGGCCTTGCATAATATTATGCTATGCACTATGAGTGTGCAGCTGTTTGTCGGTACACCGGGTCCTCCAAGCAGAGTTCGGGGTGACAATATCTTTACATATACAAAACTGAACATAGAGTAGGTTAGAGGAGGGTACGGGCCAGTTAATTGAGCCTGGTGGGCCCAACCCAACGGGTTAGGGCCGGCCAAAGGCCGCCCCATAACGGACCTGGCCTACAACTCCTGCCCGAGTTAGCCTAGAAGGTCACTGGTCATCCTAGGGTGACCAGGAACATGCCCGAGGCACAATCGCAAACCCACTAGTTCACAGGCCAGCCCGCAGGGTTTTAAATTTTTTTCAAATAAAATTATAAAATACAATTTTATATAATAATAGAAATGTAAAAATCACTACCAAATTTTACTATGCCTATGACTATTTTTATAGCCAGTTGCCATGTCCTTTTCCTTAGATTAGTCGATGTGGGATTAAATTTGAATAGAGTAAGGCTTCCTTACTGTTTATGTAGTTTATTAAAAGAACACTATCAATAAAAACTTTGTTGTTAGGTTAGCTAGAGTATTAATGTTATATAGATTGTGGCATGAATTTGAATCTTGTTAACTACATTGTTAATGTTTTTAAAAAAAAACAAAAATATAATTTTTAAACTTAAAAAATATTTAAGATAATTTTAAATAAATCTCAATAATAAAAACTTTCATTTATTAATATATTTTTGTTATACTATTGCTAATTTTCCCCAAAAATCCAATATAATTTTTTGAAATTCAAAAAAATTTAAAGATAATTTCATATAAATTGCAACAATTAAAAACTCTGATAGTTATCAATTCATTTTTTAAAATACTTATTATAGAATGTTTTTGATAATATCTTCAAAACCGGTCGTTTGGCATTGTTGCCAATTTTTTTTTTTTTTTAATTTCATGTTTTGGAAACAAAACTAGTAAAACCATGTTTGGCACTTTTTTTAAAAAATATTTTGGCAACAATTCTCATGTTTCTAAACAAATAGGAAACAACATTTTTATATTTTCAACTTTTTTGAAAAAAATTTCTAGACCCTCCTCCTTCCGTGAATCACCTCCTCTTCTACTCCTCTCTCTCTCTCCTATTGGTTTTTTATTTTCATTTTCTGAAATATATTTTTTTAACAAATTAATACCAATAGTCTAAAAAATATATATTTTTAGAAAGTATTTGTGAAAATTATTCTATTAAAGCGAGGATATAACATATAATTTACATAGACACACACCTATATATAAATATATCAAAAAGATGTTTGTAAAAATCTACTATTAAAGCTATTCACTTTTTACTTGATCTCCCAAAAATATTTATGACTCCGTCTCTATGGTCTCCCATCTTCCTTTATTTTTTTAAAAATTTAATAGGTCCAATTTAAGATGTTATTAATCTATTTAGTTTCAAATGGTTAGCACAAAATTATTATGAATTTTTTATCATTTTTTTTTCAAATTTGTGATAATAATACAATCAAGTAAACTAATATGAAAAATAAATTTTTATAAAAAATAAAAAATATGAATTAAAAAATGATAAAAATTCATCATTTTGTGCTAACCAAATCTATTTTGTGGTTTCAGTTTTTTTTTTCTAAATACATAACAATTAGTGTATCCAAACATGCTTTTGTTTCAAAAAAATTGACAACAAAACAAAAGCAAAACAAAAGCAAAACAAAAAACAAAAAACAAAAACAAAAAAACAAAAATGATCCCAAACGAATGTTAATTTTTTTTCGAAATACAAATATAAAAATTCAAAAATATTTAAGATAATTTTAAATAAATCGCAATATTAAAAAAAATTTCATTTATTAATCTATTTTGTTAAACTATTTTCCCAAAAATACAATATAATTTTTTGAAATTTAAACATATTTTAAGATAATTTGATATAAATTGCAATAAGTAAAAACTCTTACAGTTATCAATTCATTTTTTTAAAATACTTATTATAAAATGTTTTTGATAATTTCTTCAAAACCGGATATTAATTGAAAATGGATTAAGTATAAATCTATTTAAAAATCATTTAATGAAAAAGGATCAATAGGCAGTGGGAGGTAAAGAGATATTATTAAATGAAAAATTTATATTTTTCTATAAAATGTTTTTGATAATTTCTTCAAAACCGGATATTAATTGAAAATGGATTAAATATAAATTTATTTAAAAATCATTTGATGAAAAAGGATCAATAGGCAGTGGGAGGTGAAGAGATATTATTAAATGAAAATTTTATAGTTTTCTATAAAACTATTCAAATACAGAAATGATAACTCTAAAAATTATTTATATAATAATGGTTCTTTTCTAATGAGATAGTTGTTAACATTATCTCATAGTGAATATATTTATCCTAATTTAAACATATTGTTAATGTGAAAATTGTTAACATGAAATCTTTATTATTAATTCAAAAAAATTAACTTAATTATTTATTAATCATGATTCAAAAACTATTATGATTTTAAGTCTAATTATTTAAAAATACACGATATTTTAGAGATTCCATTAAAAAAATACAAAAATTATTGTATAAAGAGTTATGGTTTTACATTAATAATATATTTATACTAGTATGCACATTTGAAATTAAATTATATTGTTTTGTATAACAATATTTTGTCTATATGAATAATTTGGTATAAATTTCATTCATTTTATATAATATTTATAATGGAGGTGAATAATATTTACAAACAAATAATGTATTGTAATAGTAAATGATAATAGTGTATGGTAGTAATGCAACACCAATTATTTGTAGTTCAATTGGATAGAGCATCTCTGACCATACCCCAAATCCCAAATTTGGGGTCATGTTGGCTCCAACCCACCCTTTTTTTTACCCCAAATTTGGGAGTCGGGGGTGGTAGATGTGGGTATGCACTCAAACACTGGGAGGTGGGAGTGTTCGGAGTAAAAGGGCACCATCACTGAAGGTGGGGGTGTTAGTCGAAGGAAGGCAGAAGAAGCACACATAATTTATTTAGGTAGGGTGGGAGGAGAAGGAGAAGAACACAAGGCAATAAAAAAAATCTTTTATTGAGAAAGCAGGGCCAGAAGACCTCCTCCTTGGGTGGTTCCTCCTACCTATAAAAAACTTAAATAAATAAATAATAAAATGAATAACAAACATAAAGATAAATGTTTAGAAGCTGAAGCAAATATAAACAAATCTCTAATTACAGTTATTGTAGTAAAATTTATGTACTAGCCCTAATGGAAAAAACATAAAAGATCTTAGAACAGCTGAGTAGAGAGAGATGCATATGCAAGAACAAGGGGGTTTGTGATTTACAAAGAAATGGGTCCTCAAAATCAAGAGCTGATTCGACTAGTATTGAAAGACCCAAATTTGGGGTCCAACTTTTTGTGACCCCAAATTTGGGGTTCCACCTATTTTATAATTTTTTATTATTATTAGAACTAATAAAAACTATAAGGTATTAATTTATATAATTAATACTTTAAAATAATTATGTTCCTAATTTATTTTTTATTTTTTATGTTTGTCTATAATTTTTAATGTAAAATATCTAATTAAATAATTTTATTTTTGTTGTTAAAATTGTAATCAACGATGTGTTTAATAATTATTTATCAAACTAATTAAAAAATTAATAATTAAATTTTTAAATAAATTAAATATTAAATTAAAAATATTTTAGCCTCAAAATATTTAAATAATATTTATTAGTAATATATTACATTGTAATTAATATTTAATTAAATAAATGTTGAAAATAATTAATTTCAAGTATTTTGTGGTTAAATAATAATAATAATAAATAAATAAATAAATAAAATGTGTAAAAGTATATTCTCTTTTTGGGTAATATTTGAGATTTGTGGTTAGAGTATATTGTAGTAGAACAAAATTTGGAATTTAGGGTTAAGCGATCTTAGGTTAAATTCATACCCAAGGCAAAGCATGATTATGATGGGTGTTTTTTCAATAAAAAAAAAATTATATATATAAAAAGCTAACCCACCTAGTCACATGTTAGAGAGAGCCCAAAACTGTAACCGGGCTCGATCACCAGGTAAGTTGAGCTGACGGGTATGTCCGGAGCGAACGGGCCTAATGACAGCCCATGACCCCCTCTACAGTGGATATGGTGACGTCTGCTTACGTAATGTTTATTTAGTGCAATCAAATGTCATCAGAACTTATGACCAGTTGGAAAATCCAATAGAGAACCAAAAGTCGGGCTAAATGAAGTATGAAACGTTAACCTATATACATGGTAGAAATTGGGTAAGTGAATAAGTAGGCAGTGAAACAGTTTAAAGTAAAACAAAGCAGGTGAATATACGATCTATAAATAGAGGGGTGAAGGAAAGAGCAACGCATTCCAGTTGTAGTTCAGTGAACTGTGAACTCAATCTATTATTGCACTATGGCTATCCCTCGAGCATTTGCTTCGCTCTCCCTCACCCTGTTCCTTGTTGTTTCTCCTCTTTGCTGCATGGCCAAGGATATAATCTACTCTGGAGAATCCCTCAATACCGGGGAATTCCTGACCTATGAGAGCTACAAATTCATTATGCAGTCCGATTGCAACCTGGTCCTGTATGCGAATGGCAAAGCACTATGGGCTTCCGGCACTAACGGCCGAGGCACCAGCTGCTATCTCATTCTCCAGAGTGATGGTAACTTGGTCATTTACGACAAAAACAATAACGCTGTGTGGGCGAGCAACACCAACATAGGACAAGGCAATTACGTCCTCATCCTTCAGAAAGATCGCAACGTCGTCATCTATGGTGGTGCACTTTGGGCAACCAACACTAACAAGAGGACTGGCGTTATGTTCATCGAAAGTAAGGCCACCATCTTCGGTGCTTTGCCCGCTAACAAAACTACAGATGAAGTCAAGGCTGCACGCATTGCCATGGTCGTCAACAAGTGATGCTGAAGTTCACTGAGCAATAAAATAAGCGCATTTGTTCATGCATGCCCATGCGTGAATTATAAATGATGAGTAATATAATAATTTGCCGTGCCTTAATTATATTATGTAATGTTGCCGGTGTATTTATTTTCTATTGTTGCTTATGATGGATATCATGCTTTTATAATGCGATGTATTAATTCGATCTTATGCCTTTATGCTTTCTTTTTCTGAAATGCTTGTTGCTTTCCGAGCTTCATTTAATGCTGCAATGGCATGCAATATTCACACATATTTATTAATAATGATGATGATAATATTTTATAAAATTTTAAATAATAAAAATTATTTAGAAATTCTCATATCAAATATTTCCCTGTCTGAATTTAACAATCGTGCAGCAGCTAGATGTTAAAATATATTTTTAAAATAATTTAATAAAATAAAAATTAGGTGGTGTTTGTTTAGGGAAAAAACTAAAATCGAACCCCAAAGCCCAAGCCTTGATTGTAATAAAAAAGGGTTGAGGAGGATACCGAGCTTGAGAAAAGAAGATGAGGAGACGTAGGGGTTAAGAAAGAACACCTTACTCCATAGTAGCAACAAAAAAGGTTCGAAAGAGAAGAGACTTGTTAAAAGAACGGTGATGGATCCCAAACCCTAGTAATTAATGGGGTCACGAAAACCCTCTTGCTCCTGCAATTGCTTTGCTAGAAAGACTTGTTTACTCTTTTATCATATTTTAAGGTAAATGTATCAATCAGAAATTTGTTATAGATATGCTATTGTGAAGAAGTCATGTCTTGGTTATCTGATAATTATCTATCATGAAACTAAGCTTGTGAAATCATTGTATGCAAAGAGAGGGTATAGATGCTTGTTTGAGTTTACGGTTGCACTCCACATCTATACATATTCTTAATTTCCCTTAAATGAGAGGCGATTGTTGCTTATTGTAAAAAAAAAAACCAAAAATAAAATAAAATAAAAACTATGTAATCACAAAATTAAAAAGTGAGGACCGCCAGCTATCTCCTATTACTTGAGCCATTTATTAGAGTTTTGATTATTTTTTTTTCAACTATATATAAAGAATAGTATATATCCACTATTCAAGAAAAATTTTATATTATGAAAAATAAGAATCTTTTATATATATTAGTTTTTAATTTTGATGATGATTTCTTATAATATTTAAAAGCCCGTTTAAATCCCGAAGAGTCAAATAATTAAAAATGACCATAAAGATAGTATTAAGCATATTTCACATTAATTGACTTTCATCTATTCTATACTAAAATGATTTCTTTGTTCATGGCAAATGATCTTTTGAAATGTTTTTGTTAATCTATTTTTTTCAACCGTTTTAAAGCTTCTGTGTCTTGTTTTTATAGTCATACAATATATTTTTATGCTAATTTTATCAGAGGACTGAAGTTATAGGGGATCAATCAGTTTATTATTTTATATATATATACTAGCTAGTATCCTTAAAAAATTAATTTTATAAGACAGTTCATGATCACATGATAAAATTTTAACAAATTTTCTACAAGACTCCTAATTAGAAACATCATTCCCAAGTTAAGATGCATGATAATTTTCTTAAATAGCTGGTTTCAAATATCAAAATAAGTTTTGCAATTTAATTCAAGCTTGATTTGCATGTATATATCCAGTAGTATAATTAATTCCCGATAGCTAGACAAACAATAAATTTCTGATCCTTGGAAGCATTGTTGCTGAACTGCAGGAAATTAATTCACGTCAGAATGGTAGTGTTATAATAGAGAGATGTTTTTTATATTATGATAGAGACTGCATTACTCATCAGAGGAAATTTTGGTAAAACGTAACAGGTGAAATTCATGTAGTTCACTATTTGATTTTTGACATATACCCTAAAATGAACCATAATAGTTAGGTATTACACCTATTACATCTGTTGGAGTACATCTAAATCGCCATCTTTTATTTATCAGCTGTCATTTCATGTGAAAAAAATAAGATTTCTTTTTTAATGTATATATAAAATATTTTATATAGAAGGAAAAAGGTGTGGATGACACCAATGAAGGGTGGCCACTGTTGGTGCAAAACATTTTAAGAAAAGAACCAGAGTGTTTTAGTGTTTGTGGTGGCTGTGGTGGATGTTACTATCATTGCTTATTGAAGACATCAATGACAAGCAGTGGACAAGGTTGTATCCCACGCGCATAAAATACATCCTTATTGATTGGTAGTATCATATTCTAAAGACTTCCCGTTCGCAATAATTGAATTAAGCAACACCAATCCACTAACTTCGGAGGCCGTCGTAGTATCGTGCAGCTATGTTACCCACACTTTAAATTTAAATTTTTTTATAGGTAACTGAAGAACTATATGTTAATTAAAAATATATATATATATATACAAAATCTATAAAATAATAAGTTCACATACAAATAGTAAGCCCGATAAATTTACCAATTCAAAAGTAATAAATATTAAATAAATCTATATACAAATGATTAAGTTATCATCGATTATGCTATCTGAATTCTCTCCTTTTGCATTATTTGCTGTTGGTAGTAAAATAGTGTTGGGGTCCAGCCCATTTATTGGGTTGGATGAATAATTCGGCTCCAAGCCCATGATGGAAAAAAATTGAAGCTAGGTCAATAGTGGAGAAGATGGAGGGCAAAGAGGTAACTTTACAAGGTGAAATTTTTCTCATTCCTTGGTAATGAGAATTGGTTATACATGGTAGAGGGGGTTCATTCTGAGATAGAGAGAAGACAAAGAGGGAGAAAAGGGAGAGAGGGCTAGGGCAAGGAGATCGGACGGCCAAACCTCGCCGGATCTCACTCAAACTCTGGAAGAAGACTCCTTGCAAGAAGCACTACCAATTGATTAGGTTTGATTCTTCTATTTCCCCCTACTTCTTGTTTGTTAGCCATCTTGATGATGATGATGATGTTTGCCAATGAGATCTCTTCTCTCACGAATGCCTTTGTCCTTGTGCTTGTAAACCTCTAGTTAGCTAGAGAAGATCCATTGTAATTCATTATTGACCTAGTGGATACATGATTAAGAGGCTCTAAGGAGTCTCGTGGTTTTTCCCTCAATTTGTAGGGTTTCCACTCTAAAAATCGTTTCTTGTGTTGTTGTATGTTTGTTCATCTCATTCTAACATGAATGGGGGGTTTGATAGCATTTTATGAGTTGTTTTGAAGCTTTGAAGCCTTGTAGAACCCTTGGGAGGAGCATTGAAGCCTCAAGGAAGATATTGAAGGTTTTTTGCAGCTTATGCGGGCTCCATACGGGCCGCACAAGATCGCCAGTGAGTTTCACGGGGTGTATGCGGGCGCATGAACCCCGTAAGTGAACATTGTTTTTGCTACAATACCAGTGCTACAGTACTTGTATTGCTACAGTAACATTGATACAGTAAATTCCGCAAATTTCACTGTTGCATTTCAAGACAAAACCCCCCAACAAGTGGTATCAGAGCATACAGGTTGATTAGGGATCATTTGTTGTGAATTGAGATGACTCTTGAAGATGAGTTGCAAGCATTGCTACTCCTAAGTTCCTTGCCAGATAGTTGGGAAACTTTAGTGGTATCTCTGAGCACTTCAGCACCAGGTGGAAAGCTAACCATGGAAATGGTTAAGGAGAGCCTAATGAGTGAAGAGGCTAGGAGGAAAGAAAAAGGTGAAACTTCCTCAGGTGTTCTTGTTTCAGAAAAGCCAGAAGGCCGTGGTAGAAGCAAGAGCAGACATCCTCAAGGTTTTGGCAACAAAGACACATCCAGAGGCAGATCAAAGAATAGGAAAAACATGAAGTGCTTTCATTGTAACAAGATGGGCCACATGAAGAGGGAGTGCAGGCTCCTCAAAAGAGAGCAGAGTGGTGGAAGTAAAGAGGAGAAGGAGACTAATACAGTAGCCACAGATGGTGACATCAGTGTCATTTGTGATGATGATTGTATTAATCTTGTGAGCCAAGAGAGTGACTGGGTGTTTGATTCAGGAGCTTCATTTCATGTCACTCCCTATGGTAACTTCTTTTCTACCTACTCTAGTGGTGATTTTGGAAATGTCAAAATGAGTAATAGTGGTGCATCGAAGATAGTGGGTATTGGAGATATTTGCTTGGAGACCAATCAAGGGCTCAAGCTAGTACTCAAGGATGTTAGGCATGTTCCAGACATTCGCCTAAATTTGATATCTACAGGAAGACTTGATGATGATGGGTTTGTCAATTGGTTTGGTGAAAGTAAGTGCAAGCTCACCAAAGGTTCCCTAGTGATTGCTAGAGGGAATAAGGCAAACACACTCTATGTTATGCAAGCTAAGTTACACATAGGAGAGTTGAATGCAATTCAGAAAGATGCAAGCATTGAGCTATGGCATAGAAGACTTAGGCATGTCAGTGAGAAAGGGCTACTTCTTCTCTCCAAGAAGAATCTTCTACCGAACATGAAAGGGGCATCTCTCAAAACATGTGTAGATTGCTTAGCAGGGAAAACACATAGAGTGGCATTTCATTCTCATCCCCCATCCAGGAAATCAAATATTCTTGATTTGGTGCATACTGATGTTTGTTCTATGTAGGACAAAACATTTGGGGATGGACATTACTTTGTGACCTTCATTGATGATCATTCAAGGAAGGTTTGGGCAACTATTTTGAAGACCAAAGATCAAGTGCTTGATGTCTTCAAGGATCTCCATGTCAAGGTTAAAAGGGAGACAGGAAAACAGTTGAAGGCAGTGAGAGCAGATAATGGTGGTGAATACAGAGGGTCGTTTAAGGAGTACTGTAGACTTCATGGGATCAGGCTTGAGAAGACTCCAGCCAAAACACTTCATCTCAATGGTGTGGCTGAGAGAATGAACAGAACAATTGAAGAGAGGATAAGATGCATGCTCTCTCATGCAAAGCTTCCTAAGTCCTTTTGGGGGGAAGCTATGAGGACTGCAGTAGACATGATAAATCTTTCTCCAGCATCAGCTCTAGATGGTGATGTGCCGAACAGAGTATGGACTGGGAAGGAGATCTCCTATACTCATTTGAGAATATTTGGCTGCAGGGCATTTGTTCATATTCCCAAAGATGAGAGGTCCAAGCTTGATGGCAAAGCAAAGCAGTGCATTTTCTTGGGTTATGGTCATGAGGAGTTTGGCTACAGATTGTGGGATCCAGTTAACAAGAAGGTTGTCAGGAGCATAGATGTTATGTTTCTAGAAGACCAAATGACTAATCTTGATAAGCAGGGTGAGACCTCTAGTCCCTCAGTTGAGATTCTTGTTAGTGTTGATCCAATTCCTTCACCTATACAGAGTTCAGCTCAAGGGGGAGATGTCCAAGAAAATGGTAATGAGACTGTTAGAAGTGAAGTTCCTCCAGTCGAAGATGTAGAGCCAGTTGAAGAAATTGAAGAAGCATCTCCAACACCACCAGTTGAGACCCAAGTGAGAAGATCTACTAGAGATCGTCATCTCTTTAGTAGATACAGTACAAATGAATATGTTATGCTCAGTGATGGAGGAGAGCCAGAAACATATGAGGAAGCTATACAACATGAGAAGAAGCATGATTGGTTTGGAGCTATGCAGGAGGAGATGAGTTCTTTGTGTGAGAACCACACCTATGATTTGGTGAAGCTTCCTAAGGGCAATAAGGCCCTAAAGAACAAGTGGGTGTACAAGTTGAAGACTGAAAGTAATAGCTCACAACCAAAGTACAAGGCAAGGTTGGTTGTGAAGGGGTTCAGTCAAAAGAAAGGTATTGACTTTGAAGAAATATTTTCTCCAGTTGTGAAGATGTCATCCATCAGAGTTGTGCTTGGTTTAGCTGCTAGTTTTAACCTAGAGGTGGAACAACTTGATGTGAAAACCGCTTTTCTTCATGGTGATCTAGAGGAGGAAATATATATATGGAGCAACTAGAAGGGTTCAAAGTCAAGGGAAAAGAGAATCTAGTGTGCAGGTTGAAGAAGAGTTTGTATAGACTCAAACAAGCGCCAAGGCAGTGGTACAAGAAGTTTGACTCCTTTATGATGACTCAAGGGTACACTAGAAGTTCAGTTGATCATTGTGTGTTTGTGAAGAAACACTCAAATGATGACTTCATTATTCTCCTACTCTATGTTGATGACATGCTTATTGTTGGTCATGATGCAAGCAAGATTGAAGACCTGAAGAGACAGTTAAGCAAGACCTTTGCTATGAAGGACTTAGGTACAGCTAAACAGATTCTTGGTATGAAAATCTCCCGTGATAGGATGAATGGGAAGTTGTGGTTGTCTCAAGAAAAATACATTGACAAGGTTCTTGAGAGGTTCAACATGAAGGAAGCCAAGCCTGTTTGTTCTCCACTTGCAGGTCATTTTAAACTTAGCTCAAGTCAATGTCCTTCAAGTGACAAAGAGAAGGAGGAGATGAACTGAGTTCCTTATGCATCCGCTGTTGGCAGTTTGATGTATGCCATGGTGTGTACGAGGCCAGATATTGCTCATGCTGTTGGTGTTGTGAGCAGATTTCTCTCAAATCCGGGAAAGGAGCACTGGGCTGCAGTGAAGTGGATATTGAGGTATCTAAGAGGTACTTCCCGGGTATGTCTGTGTTTTGGTAAAGGTGAACCCATTTTGTATGGGTATACAGATTCAGATATGGCAGGCGATGTGGACTCCAGAAAATCAGTTTCAGGGTTCATGATGACTTTTGCAGGGGGAGCTGTTTCTTGGCAGTCAAAGCTACAGAAGTGTGTTGCATTATCCACCACATAAGCTGAGTATATTGCAATTACTGAGGGTTGCAAGGAGGCTTTGTGGATGAAGAAGTTTCTTGAAGAATTGGGTATGCAACAAGAGAAGTGTATTGTCTATTGTGACAGTCAGAGCGCCATCCATCTTTCCAAGAATTCAACATTCCATTCGAAGTCCAAGCATATCAATGTTAGATATCATTGGATTCGAGATGTTCTAGAAGCTAAAGAGTTGTACTTGGAGAAGATACACACTAGTGAGAATGGGGCCGATATGTTCACCAAGGCATTATCCAAGGAGAAGCTTGAAGCATGTCGGGAAAGAGCAGGATTGGTAGAACCTCCCAAATGGTGCTGAGGGGGAGAATTGTTGGGGTCCAGCCCATTTGTTAGGTTGGATGAATAATTGGGCTCCAAGCCCATGATGAAAAAAAAAAATGAAGCTAGGTCAATAGTGGAGAAGATGGAGGACAAAGAGGTAACTTTACAAGGTGAAAATTTTCTCATTCCTTGGTAATGAGAATTGGTTATGATTGGTAGAGGGGGTTCATTCTGAGAGAGAGAGATGACAAAGAGGGAGAAAAGGGAGAGAGGGCTAGGGCAAGGAGATCGGACGGCCAAACCTCGCCGGATCTCACTCAAACTCCGGGAGAAGACTCCTTGCAAGAAGCACTACCAATTGATTAGGTTTGATCCTTCTATTTCCCCCTACTTCTTGTTTGTTAGCCATCTTGATGATGATGATGATGATGTTTGTCAACGAGATCTCTTCTCTCATGAATGCCTTTGTCCTTGTGCTTGTAAACCTCTAGTTAGCTAGAGAAGATCCATTGTAATTCATTATTGACCTAGTGGATACATGATTAAGAGGCTCTAAGGAGTCCCGTGGTTTTTCCCTCAATTTGTAGGGTTTCCACGCTAAAAATTGTTTCTTGTGTTGTTGTATGTTTGTTCATCTCATTCTAACATGAATGGGGGGTTTGATAGCATTTTATGAGTTGTTTTGAAGCTTTGAAGCCTTGTAGAACCCTTGGGAGGAGCATTGAAGCCTCAAGGAAGATATTGAAGGTTTTTTGCAGCTTATGCGGGCTGCATACGGGCCGCACAAGATCGCCAGTGAGTTTCACGGGGTGTATGCGGGCGCATGAACCCCGTAAGTGAACAGTGTTTTTGCTACAATACCAGTGCTACAATACTCGTGCTACAGTGCTGCTTGACAGAAAACCTCACGGGCAACCGTGCGCCCGCATACCAACCGCATATATTTGCCAGTGAGCTTTACGGGCAAGTGTGCGCCCGCATACCGGTCGCATATAAACAGTAAAAGTGAACATTATATTGCTACAGTAACATTGATACAGTAAATTCCGCAATTTTCACTGTTGCATTTCAAGACAAAACCCCCCCAACAAATACTCTGAGTCATTGAAAATTTAATAAATGTTTATCTTAAATAAAGATGTGAAGACAAGAATCACATACCAAATACTGTCTAATATGTGGATTGCTAGTATAAGTTTTCTTTTTCTACCAAATATAGTTCTACGAAACTCACTGTTATCAGTATTAAAAAGCATGGGTCCATCTTTATCTCCACTAGAGTCACTGGTTGATGTAATGATTTAAATGATAATAATAACTATTAATAAACCTAATTTGATGTGAAAATAAGATTCATTAATTAAAATAGCTAAAATATGTATTTTATATAAAAAAAAACGTTATTAGAAGTTATAGATAATACCAAGTTAACTACACTTACTAATTTTAGTAATAAATCGTAACTTGAATGAATTAAAATAAGATAAATCAATACAAAATTGAATTGGTTTAAAAGAAAATAAGTATTTTTTTATTCTTATCCAATAATAATCCTCTCAAATTAATTAAGAATGGGTATTGACGTACTATTCCTAACTTGAATGGCTATGTTGCTTTAGAATGTGCTTGTAGCATTGTACATCCACACTTCAATTTTACTCAAAACTCAAATGCACTTGTTTTTCCCACTTGGAATCAATGACAAAATATATTGTTGGGTTTTGGACCACATATCATGTAGGGATCTAAGGATATATGTGCACAAGTTGTGTAGACATACACAAATAATATTTATGATAATGGCATTCCCATGTTTAATGGCACAAATTTTAAAGTTTGGAAAAATAAAGTAACACTCGTTTTGGGATCTATGGATCTTGACTATGCGTTAAGGGCATCATGTCATGCACCTCTGATAGATCAAAGCTCCATTTATGACAAGAGAGTCTTTGAGAGTTGGGAGCGGTTTAATGGTATTCAATCTAATGATCATGAAAAATACAATCTCAGAGGTTTTTCAGGATACTACGTTTGAGGAAATAGATATTTAGCAATTCCTCGACACCCTAAAAGAGCGCTTCGTAAGAAGTGATAAGGTGGAGACTAGAGTTACTCTAAGGAAACTAGTCTTTATAAGGTATAAAGGTGAGGAATATATAGGAGTAGTCATCGATTTGTGTCATCTAGTTAGGAAATTAAAGGGCTTGAAAATTAAGCCACCAAAGAAGAGAAAGAGTTCAGAGTGCAGGTTCTCTGAATATTGAGCTTATAGGGATAAACTCCATTATTGTGGATTCACTTGCATTAGCGCCTATAGTTTTCAACAAGCATGTTGCTTATATGATTGGCATTAGTAAAGATGCTTTAATTAGTGGGAGTTTATATTTAGTTAGCTTAATATTTGTATTAATGTCATGACATTTCTAACAGATTTTATGAAATTTCTAGATTATTCATTGCTTTACTCTGAACTATGATCTCATAAAGTTTTTAAAATTGGACTAATTGGAAATAGACAAGCATAGATCACATTGGCTTGTAATTTCCATACTACACATCCATACTTGATCTATGTCTTTAGTTAAGTCGGTATATGTGATCATTGTGGGTTTAGTTGCATTATACTAGCGACGACTGCCCCTTTGTTCCATGTATAGATGAGGCTGATGGACGAGATTAATTTAGGTAATTATTCAGTTGTGATCACATTTTGGTTGTTGATGATAATTTATACACAATTTTTGAATTCCCGAATGTGCATGATTGTATGGTCAAAGTGGGATATTGTTTGGTTTTGGACCACACATCATGTAGGGATTTAAGGATATATGTGCACAAGTTGTGTAGACGTACACAAATAATATTTATGATTAATATGCATATCTTATCATATTTAATTTTGAATGGGCCTAATTGTGGTGATCTAATTAAAGTTTGGATTGGATCCTAATTATCTAAACTAGATGTGTAGATTTTCATAATAATAATATGGTGTGTAGAATTCCTACAGGCAAAATTGGCAAGTCTATTATGTGCAGACTTATAATTAGCGGGTAAATATCTTGTGGGGTCACCAAATTATAGCCAAATATCAAAAGGGATACCCATTTTTAATTCGTATCTTTGTGAGGGCCATAATTTGATTTCGCTTCAACGGAAGGGTACTCGCTTATTTCCGGTGATAATTTTCTGATATGGCCACCGGAACGACCACATGGACCCGCTTATGACATCTCATTTGCTGATGTGGAAGCGCCAGCGAGGATGTTATAATCCTCATCACCTTTTTTAATCCACCTCACCCCGTTTGTGGCCACATCAGCATCCCGCCCACTCCTCTTCTTTTCCCTCGTCTTCTTCATTTCCTGCCCTCTCTTCGTATCCATGGTGGCGAAAGAACTCGGCTGACCATAGAGAGTAGTTGTTTGAAGTCTTGAACTGCGCCACCTTCTCTTGCTCAGCTTAAATCTCAACATCCATCACCTTCCCCATGTCCTGAGCTGCTTGTTTAGCATTACCAACAATGATGGATGTGTACCTGCCGATCTCCGGTATTTTCATTCTCTAGTAGAAGGTGACAATCGTCGGCATAGCACCAAGCATGAGAACAAGCTTCTAGAGAAAGTCAATATGTCTTTGTGTTGATCTCCATGGATCTTTAGAGAACTTAGGGGCAGGATAGTAGTGAAGGAAAACGGCAAAGAGGATCATGGAAACGAGCCCTGCAAAGAAAATTCCAACACCTTACATGTCAAATACTACAGCGATGAACACACCACGAGTCTTCTTGTTTGCATACTCAGACATGATGGTGGCTGAAAGTGGGTAATCACCGCCTATGCCGAAGCCAAGCCAGAACCGAAAGAAGCATAGAGTAACCATGACTGCCTTGGGTGTGGTTACAAAGGAAAGGCCGGGGGGATAAATCATATATGGCCATCAAGATGAGAGTGATACCATATATCTTCTTCCGGCCGAGCTTGTCACCCAACCAGCCAAAAACTAGTTGTTCTATGAGTGTGCCAACCAGAGCCACCCCACGACAGCATTGTTCACGCTTTTGGGAGCTTTCCTAACTTTGTGTCACCTGGTATTGAGTAGTAGAGGCTGCCGAGGAGCTTGGAGACAGTAAAGATGCAAAAGAGGCCGTAGGTTACAGTGAAGAAGCCCATGCCGGCGATCACAATGGCAATTATGTGGTCCCATTGTGTGCAGGCAGTGTCAAGCACTTTGAGCACGGCCAAGTTCGATGAGTTCGACATCTTGGAGTTGCTCTGCTGCTTTCTTATTTTGTTTGTGGTGAGGTTGGAGGGCAGGAGACGAAGAAGACGAGGGAAAAGAAAAGGAGTGGGCGGGATGCCGATGTGGCCACAAACGAGGTGAGGTGGATTAAAAAGGGTGATAAGGATTATAACATCCTTGCTTGCGCTTCCACATCAGCAAATGAGCTGTCATAAGCTGGTCCACGTGGTTGTTTCGGCGTCTACGTCAAAAAATTATCACTAGAAATAAGCGGGTACACTCCCGTTGAAGCGAAATCAAATTATGGTACTAAAAAAGATACAAATTAAAGGTGGGTATCCCTTTTGATATTTAGCCATAGTTTAGTGACCCCACATGATATTTATCCTATAATTAGCCCCATAAAGATTTCTTATAAACAGAGTGTGGTCCCTGACATAGAACGCAACGATCTGAGATTCAAATTTAGGTTTTCTGAATTAGGGTTCTCATCGCCCTTCTTTACCTATGATCAGTGAGAAGAACCACAAGACCCAATCACCTTCGTCGTGCTCAATGGATTTAAGTGCAGGTATGCTCTCGCAATTTATGTTATTCTCAAATAATTTCCAATCAAGAAGATCCTAGTTTTTCATAAGAATTATTTTCATTGTGAAATCCATCAAGTTCCATCAATATAGCTTATAAATAATGGAAACAATAAAACTTTGAAAATATATTTCTTTAAAATAATATAAAAATATGGTGAAAATTATTGGAAGCTCCAGATTATCATGCTACAAAAAGCACAAATGTATAGTATGCAAATATGTATGTTTATGCACTCATCAAAGCTTATTTTCTTATCATATACTAAAATTTCTACAAGCTCAAAGTAAACTAATCCATAAGTAATTTAAAAAATTATTCACTAGCTTATAGATACTCATCTTTGACTTGATAATCCTTTCTTTCAAAATATTATTCTACTTTAAATTTTAAAATAAATCGTTATCAAAAACACCGATTAACTAAGATTAACATGGATTTAAATGGCAACATAATTTTATGAACTATATATTTATTTAACTTTATTAAATTTTATATTATGGTGAATATAATTTAAATTCAAATTATATATTTAAATTGACATGAGATAGTATCAAAGTTTAAATTTGTTTTATACATGAATAGAGATAGATTTACCATATTTCTACTAATTAAATAATGACATCAGCTCACTTAAAATTAAGTTATAATGTTTTCTGGAATATGCTACTATTAAATCTGATTTGAATGGGATGGAATGGAGAGGTTAGCCAGAATAATTATATCTTAGTGTGCCAATAGTTATATACGATTAATCAAATGTGAATATTTTTTCTCGAATATACTACTATTAAATCTGATTTGAATGGGATGCAATGGGGAGGTTGGCTAGAATAATTATATCTTAGTGTGCCAATGGTTATATACAGTTGATCTAGTGTGAATATTTATGTATATATATATATTACCTACCTACCATATAGAAAAAAAAGGGTTAAATTCCCTAATTAGTCTTACTTTTCTCTTTTTAACTTTTTAGTCTCTCTACTTTTTTTATTTTTCGGTACTTCTACTATTCAATTTGGGTAAATTGGTCCTCTCCCAAGAATGGCATAACCTGGGCTATTAGTTGAGTATGACGTAGCATTTCCATTAATATAAAATTATTAAAAAATGAAAAATGAATAAAATAATAATATTTTAGAAACCAATGTCACATTAGGATCTCTCTCATGCAATCGAATCCGAGAGAGTTTTCTCCCCTAAAAGTTCTCACAATCTTCCTCAGAAATCCCTAACTTCATCTCACTCATTTCCTCCGTCGTCATATTGGTCTAAATTTTGGGTGTCTAGGTGAGCTTCCTACAGCCCGATCAGGTCTTTTCTTGGTCTGTAAAAACCTTGACACTTCCTTCACAACTCCTTTCTTACTTTTACTTTGAATAAAGTGGAGAGTAAGGCCTAACGAAGGGAACGAGTACTAACCATCATCAGCTTCAGGCCCGACAAATCCACCAAGTGAAGTGCAAGGTAACCAATTTCACATGTAGTTTTGAAATTGCTTGAACGTTAACATAATATACATTCATCTATGCAATTGCTATTGGCCTATGTTGTTTGTGTTTGATTTTGAGTTTGATGATTTTTATGATTATGTTTCCATTATTAGTTAATTTGTGTTTTTAGAATGATTGTTTGGCTGTGTTTTTTTTAATGTGATTTTGTACATTTATATCTCGCGTTCTTAAGTAGTGGATTGGTTTGGATTAGTTAGTTAATTAGTTTTGATATGGAGAAAGGTAGTTAGTTAGTATTTTATGAATGAATGTCCACATGAGTTTTTGTTCATGTGATTTTGTAAATTTCTGTATTATGTTCTTTAAGTAGTTTGGAATTGGTTTTCTTTCTCAAGACCACCCAATGTAGATACTACACTATATATATTTCTAGCTACTACAATAGGAAAACGTTGCATTTAAATAGTCTATGTAATTAAATAATTGGCTGAGTGTTCAAGCAATGCTTGTTGTACAATTGAATGTCAGTCTAGACTATAACAAATTTGATGATTGGCGCCTCTGTTAGCGTCACAAAATGTGAAATTTTTTTCATGTATAATATTTGATGGCAATAAACACGACATCACAATGATTGTCGCCTTTTTACCGGCGCTAAAAATATACTATAACAATATACACATTGTTGTCACCAAATGCTAAACTTTATGTGACGGCATGTACAAATGTCACATTATACCTTTCTATTTGTGACATTTAACTTTGTTACAAAATAGATTATAAAGTGTCACAAAAAATCATGGATTGCCACAAAATATGAATTGAATGTTTAACTATTAATGACAAAAATAATCTCGTCACACTAATAAATGAGATATCTTTCATCATCTATTATTAAAAAAAAAAAAATAACGTCCCAAGTTGTCATGATCGTCACACAATATGAGGGAAATGTTCAACAATTTATGACAAAAAGAAGACCGTCACCAAAATAGGTGATGTATTTTTTATCACCTATTATTTAAAAATATTGTCACTATATAACTTACATCTTCAGGGAATATGAGATAAATGTTCAACTATTCATGACGAAAAATATGAGCGTCACATGAATAAGTGGCGTAATTTTTTGTCACTAGTTTAAGGAAAATAACATCACAGAATGTTGTAAATGTTAAGTTAATCGTGACATTAATATATTCATCACTTTAATAGGTGACATTTATAGCATCACCAAATATTTATTAACGTTTAACATTTTGTGACATTTGCTAAATGAAAATGTGACAAATAATATTTTCCGTGACCTATTTACCATTCGTCATGAATTCTTTAATATTATTTTCCATAACATCATTTGTTAAAATATATAATATTTTGTATCATACTATAAAGGAAAACATAATAAAATGAAATCAATAGCATTTCCAAACTTTGAATTTCAAACATAAAGTATTTGAATGGAAGAGTAATCCTGACAATTATAAATATCCTCACATCTTGATAAATTTAATATCTTAAAAAAGAAAAAAAGAAAAAGGTTAGGCTAGTTGATATGCAACGCAGCTTATTCGTTAGCCTTCAATCTGATTCTTCTAATGACAATGATTCAGTTGATGAAGAACTCGACTCACTTGAAACTGTAATAGACATTCAATAAAATAAATAAATAATTGATAAAAAGTAAGAGAAATGCAATGATAAGTAATTTAAAAAAGAAATGATAGGGAAAGGTAAAATAAAACTAAAACATACTATTACCGGAAAATTGTGGAGAAGCCTAGTGGTTGTCTTAGGAGAGAATTGATGTGTTGTTACTCCTAACTCGGATAGGCAATCAACAAGATGAACAATGGAGAAAAAGGTTTTTAAATAGTGGGTTATGAGAAGATTTGGTGAAATTTAGAGGATTGGGTTAAATTGCTTCAAACTGGTTCAAATTTTTAAAAGTTATTTTTTTTGTGACAGTGAAAACATTAAAATTAAATAAATATGTGAAGAAATTTGGTGAAAATTAGAGGGGGAAAAAAGGTAAATTTTAATTGATACAAATTGTTAGGATCTTAATTGTGCAAAATTTTAGTTGTTATTTTTGGTAAGAGGGAAGAAAATATGCATTCTAATCAATCTTTTGAACATTGGGAGATAACAAATTAATACTTCACTAAATTTTTAAATTAATAGTTTATATATTACTTTTTCTTGGATTTAAAATATTGGGTATTACTTTAATAATTATCTATCTTAATTTATATATTCTGAAAAATAAGTTGTGTCTTATAAATTAATTTATTCAAAATAATGGGTTAAATGATTTACATAAGTTACTGAGTTAGTTCATTTATTTATTTATCATAATTGATTTTCATTAGCATCTTATTATCTATTTAGAATATATTTATGGTTTATAAGTTAAATTATTATATTTTTATATTTATCGTATTAAATGATTAAATTATTTATAATGTTTGATTTTTTTAAACTAATTATAAATTTTAATATAAATCTCAAATTAAATTTTCTAATATTATTACAATTTTATCATGTTCCACTAAACATATAAATATAAAATAAAATAAATATAATGAGAGAAAATTTCAAGTATTATTTCGATCCCACGGTATCCAAACCTAGAGTAGACTCGTCCATTTTGTTTTTTTAGGAGACTCAAATTTCAACAAATATTTTTACGGACACTATATGTTTGCAATTATTTTTTTCTAAAAATAAATTTTTATATTATAAAAGTAAATTTGTAAGAAAATAAAATGATTAAATAATATATATTTCAAATATTTTTGTTAAAAATATAATTTTTTCAAATTATATGTATTAATTTATAAAAATATTTTCACATTTTCAAAAATAAATAAATAAATAAATAAATGTGAGACCCGAAGGGATGGGGCACATGGCCCTCCTCCACCCGTCAATAAACTGAAGGTATTGCCCCTTAGTGAACCCTGCTGTTTTTAAAGGAAGAGAGGGGGGAGGGGGGAAACATGAACACCCACCCCTAAAGATAAGGTGATGCTTGTGCAAACCCTTGACCCCCCCTCCTTCCTCCTCTGCTAAGAACATATAAAAATTTACATGGTTCGGTCAAGGTGACCTACGCACATATGTAGAGAGACAAATCTGTCTTATTCTTTTTTTTAGAAAAATTGATTTAACAAATACAAGAGACCTTGAAAACCAAAATACATAGTATAACCACCAAAAAAATCAGGTTTGAATTTTTCCAAATAATACATACGAGAAAATTGTTCAAACTATACCCACCATAAACCTCCAATTTTTTTCTCCTTCCATATCGAGCTTCCAAAATTTTGGATCATGTCATAATTTGGAACAAGTTATAAAGGAATTCAAGGTATCTCAACAATAAATACTCATATTAGAATAAAATTGATATCTCATTTATGACAAAAACTTAAAGTCATGCACCAATTAAATAAATGTGACATTATGTAGTTCCTTCTAATAATGATATATATATATATATATATGACACAATGTCAAAAACTATTTAAAAAAATGACGTTATATAATTGTCACAAAAAAATAAAAAAAACATTAATGACGAAATGAGAGTGTTACCAAATATTGTTAATGTCACTAAAATTATTTCCCTCCAACTCCAATTGACAGGAAAATTTGGATCCACACATTAAGTGACACTTCTATGTGACATTGTTACGTATCGTCACGTACAATATTCGATTTGTGGAGTGACAATTTTTTATTTTCATCACATTATATGAATTTTTTGTGCCATATGAAAAATGTGTCATATAGCAAATCATCACTAATCATCAAGTTTGTTGTAGTGCTATTTAATAAATAAAATAAATCTCAGACTAGTGTTAGTTTATCAGTCTAGTCTTCGTAGTGTAAACCTGCTCTGAGTTTTTTATCCTACTCTATCAGTATATGTTTTTTTTCTAGATACTTCTATTTATTACAAATTAAATGACTTCCATATAGGATGGCTATTTGGTATGAGTACACTGTAAACCACTACCATGGGTGGGATAGGGTTGGGGGGGAATTAGCGAGAGAAGGACAGGTCAAATATGTCAATGGGAGAGTGTCTAAATTATCTGTTGACCCTGATAAGTTAGCTTATTGGGATTTACTAGGAGATGTGAAAGAATTAGGGTATGACATTAAGAAGGATGTGAGCCTATCATATAAAGATGGTGTATGAGTATTGAGAATGATTATTGATGACCAAACTTTATTAGGGTTGGCTGAGCAATTAATTTTACACAAGACAGTAGACATTTATGTTGAGAGCTCCAATACAATGCATGGGAAAAGGTTGCCAGAAACTTTATTGTCTAATTCTAGATCTACTAATGATAGTTATAATAGTTCAGAAGATAGTAATGATGATGAGGAGGTGTTAGTGGATGCCCTATTTATAAAAATCAAATCAGAAATTGATGAGGAAATCTGTCAGGCTAGAGACTCACTTAGAAAATACGTTGATCTGAAAAAATCAATGATTAATATGGGGATGGAAGGTGGTAATGAAGGAGGGGAAATAGGACAGCCTAGAAATGATGTAGAAGGTGATGATGAGAATACTGCAACCAATAGAAGGGTTATTGTAGCTGAGACTGATAAGGTTACAGGATATAATTGTGATTGTATAGATTCTTCGGACCCTTGGAGTTATGAAGATACTAATGAGGTGTCCAGTGCAAATGATGACAAGAGAGATAGGTCAAGGAAAGATTATTATGATCCTAATGTCCCACTGAAGAAGTTTTCATTGGTCTATAGTTTCAAATTCTGAAATTATTTAAAGATGAACTAGTTGAATTTTCAAACTAATAAAGGGTTCGAGTTTAAGTTAATTAAAATTGATACAGCGAAGGTACGGGCCAAGTGATCTAGTAAAGGGTGCAAATGGTTGATATTGTGTTCATGGTGTAGTGGAAGGAATGTCTACCTTGTGAAGCATTATGTGACAGGTCATTCATGTATGTTGGAAGCTACAAAAAATAAAAGAGTGATAGCTCATAAAGTTGCTAAGAGGTTTGGAGAGATCATAATTGGAATGCCTGCAATTAGACCTAGGCATCTAAAGGCAATATTAAGAAAGGAAATGGGTGTGTTCATTACTAGTAAGGTGTTCAAGAATGCAAAAGCCATGGTACTGAAGAAGATTGAAGTTCATATCAGAGAAGATTTTAAGATCTTGACCAATTATGCCTTAGAGTTGAAGCATTGCAATCCAGGGAGTAGTGTGAATATAGTGTCTGCAAGGCATAATGCATATGAAATCCTTGTTTTTCAGAAGATTTATATATGCTTGACATCCATAAGGGAAGGATTTACTACTGGGTGTAGAAGATTAATAACCCTTGATGGATGTTTTCTAAAAAGAATAATGAAGGGGTAGTTGTTTGTGACAATTGGGAGGAATGGAAATAATCAGATGTACTCTGTGGCCTGGGCAATTGTGGACAGAGAAAATAGTGAAAGTTGGGGATGGATTTTAGAATAGTTGAAAGTTGTTATTGGTATTATAGATGGTCTGGGTTGGGCAATAATCAGTGACATGCAAAAGGTATATGGTGTGAATAATACATATATTTTATATATTTCATTAATGAATTGTAACTACTTTGAATTTATACATTGTTTTCCCTTGCAAAGTCTTATACATGCTGTGAAGAATCTATTAACAATGCTTAGAGACAGAATGTGTACCAGGCACATATATGCCAGATGGGGAGAGAATTACAACTCAGTTATAGGAATCTTGCCAGGTACATAAGTATTACAAAGATGCAGCACCACTTGCAGAGCATGAAGAATATTAATGAAGGAGAGGTAGTTGTTGAAGTCTTGCTTGGAAATTGGTCAATTGAAGGTTGGTATCTAGAATACTTAAATGACATGGTGCAATGTGAGGTAGTAGACAATAATATGTGTGAAACTTTCAATGGGGTGTTTGTAGAGGCCAAAAATAAGCCCTTTATCACATTGCTAGAAGAAGTCAAAAGGTATGTGATGAGTAGAATAGTTGTAAAGGGAGGGTATGCAGAGAAGTGGAAGTGTAATTTTGGGCCTAATATAGTAGACAAACTAGAGAAGGAAAGAAATAAGAGTGGGAAATGAAAAGTACCATAGAATGGATGTTCAAGACATGAAGTTTTCTAGGATAATGTTGTCATACATGTTAGAGTGTCGTATGCTGTCCTCTTAGGTAATCATACTTGCTCATGTGGTAAATGGGACAAAAGTAGCATCCCATGCCAACATACAATTGCTGCAATGGTATTTGAAGGGGTAGATCCACTCCAGTATATGGCTGAGTGGTTTACAAAGGATACTTGCTTGAAGTCATATGGTCACCCTATCAATCCAATTAGAGGAAAAGAATATTTTCACCAAGCAGTGAAAAGGATCCATTGGAGGCACCCATAGTAAGGAGGATGCCTAGGAGACCTATAAAAGGAAGGAGAAGAGAGCCTCTAGAAGCAAAATTTGTCAAGTTGAAGGACACAATAGGATTACATGTTCACAAATAATTAATAGTGTAAATTATTTGTTGTTACTGAATATAGTTGTCATATATGTTCACCCCTGATTGTTGGCATTAATTTATAATGTGCAGGTTACACCTGCCAATCTAGAAGGTGCCATATTTGCAACAGATGTTGATAGTAGGACAAGTAGGACGAAAAAATAAAAATAAAAAAAGCTAGCTGCCATAGTTGGTCTAGGTGTAGGTTCCACATTTAATTATAGGTCAAAGTTTGTTGCATAATGAAAGTATATGTGAAACTAATTGATGTAGGAAATTACTTAAACAGGTTGAAGTTCAAAACAATGCAGTATACATACCTTCAATAGGAAATGCTACCACCTCAGAAGGGGAAGGAATAAAGCAAGATCTGTAACTACCTCAGTTGGTTCAATGAAGATTTTAAGGGTAAGGACCAAAGTAATAAGTTCATGGTTTGGAAAAATTGATTCACAAAATATAAAATGATCTCATGATGTTGGTTGTAGGATGCTCACACTAGGTAGCTAATTGTTGGTATGGAAGTGGGTAACAATTCTTCATTTATGACAACTAAGGATTTGTTGGTATATTATGTTTGTATTATAACATACTAACATAGATTTAACATAGAATATCTTAATAGTCAATACTAAAATCTTACATTGGTGTGATTGACAGGAATAAAGTAGAAGGAAGCTTGCTGGACTAAATGACAAAAATGTTGAACCTTCCTAACATGAAAAGTGAAATGAACAATCCTCATTTGCAGCAAATGAATGCCCTGGCTTTCCAACACAACAAAGCAGAACATATGATCCACATGAAGAAAATCCTCAAATTTAAAGGAAGAGATTGGTCTCCATTGTCATGCTTTGATTAGAAAGGTTTTTTGTGTAGGCATATTCCGTAAAATTCTATGATACAATGTCATGGGTTTCATTTTGTTTATTGTATTTTAGGTTGTGATGTCTTTTATCCCCCTTTAATCAATTGGTGAAAAATGGCACATGTGATGAACTTGTGATAAAAAACAAGTCTCTGTGTGTGTGTGTGTGTGTGTGTGTGTGTGTGTGTGTGTGTGTGTGCAAAGCAGATGATCAATGAAGTACAAAAGTCTTTCTTGTGAAAAAGGTAGAAAGATTGTGAAAATATTGCTTCAATGTAATGGAAATGTTGTTGCCTTTCTTTAGTTCAGCAAATTAGGATAGAATTCATCCAATGTTCAGTGGAGTTATTGCATTAAAAAAAAAGAATGTTGTTGAATGGAAATGACTATTTAAAAAGTGTATCTCAAAAAGGATGCGGCTTTCCTCAAATTGGAATAATAACACTAGAAAATTTACATCAAATTTATTAAATCAACAAAATTTAGCTTTATTGAATCCATTGTTTTAGCCATTTAAACTCCAAACTTCCTTTGAAATGAGAAGTTTAGTTAAAATTAAGGAAACTTATGAACATCAAAACAAAATTGACATAGAAACCCAAAAAAGGGTACAATTTAATGTTAAGATCAGGGAAAAATATTAAAATAGGCCTTCTTCATGCTGAATATCTCTTCACATTGGAGCGCTTGGCTTAGAAGTCTTCACTGGATGATCTTCGGGCTTAGAAATCTTTACTAGCTAATGGCCTATGTCAGAGCTTTGTAGATGAAGTGAAGGTTACTGGGATAATGATGTTCTGGAGATGAAGAGAAAGTTAGGGGGTTAAAGAAGAAGAAGGGTGGTTTCAAAGGAAGTGGGGTGTCTCGGGGGGAGGAGAACTAAAAAATAAAAAATAAAAAACTCTCTTTAATCTAATTGCATGAGAGAGATCCGGATTCGACATTGGTTTCTAAAGTATTATTATTTTATTCATTTTTTTATTTTTTTAATAATTTGATATTCATGAAAATGCCACATCAAACTCTACTAACAACCAAGTTAACACCATTTTGGGGAGAGGACCATTTAACCAAATTGAAAAGTAGAGGGACCAAAAAAGATCAAATTAAAGTAGAGGGACTAAAATGGTACAGAGAGAAAAGTAGAGGGATTAATTACAATATTTAACCTATAAAAATGAATGGACTTACATATGACTTTCTCATTTAAGTTAATACATAAAAATGAACATGGAGCAGGGAATCCTTCAAATTTATTCAATGCATAGGTACCTCAATTTTTTTTTAAAAAAAAATGAACAAATTATAGACCCTAAATCTATGAGATGAAAGCTTGATATTAGTTTTTAGTTTGGAAGAAAATGAAATATAGACACTGCTATTGGGTAGAGGAGGTAGAAAGCAGCATCAAAGCTCTATCTGACTATGTATATATATATACCTACATCAATCACTTGAACCTAAACTGACTTGAAAACAAATAGGGAAGGGCCAGGATTGGGCTAAGTAAACTACCTACCACCACAATAAATTATAATAATCCATGAAATAAATTGGTTAGTGAATGACATGGCATTGAAAACTATGTATCTATCTATAAATAGAGGCTAAAGGAAAGAGCTAGGCATTCATTCTGATCCTAGTTCAGTGTTTTCAGTTAAATACACTATGGTTATCCCTAGAGCATTTGCGTCTCTCTCTATGATCGTGCTCTCCTTGTTGGGGCTCCTCTTAGCTGCATGGCTAACTTTATACTATGTATTCTGGTGAATACCTTAAGTCCGGGCAAGCCCTAGGCTGAGTCAGCAAATGAGCTAGTTTGTTGACAGTAGAACTGCTGAGGTAGAGGAATCTTCGCCAGTTGGATGCAGAAGTAAAAGGGAGAGGAGAATTAGCTCAAGACTTGAGTTCTTTGATAAGTGTATACCTGTAAATCATTTTATATTATTTTATACACTTATTTGGCATGTATTAGGGTGTTATTTGGAAAATTATGTTAAAAATGGTGCATATTGTGTTTTCAGTTGATGGTAGCACTTAATGAGGAGAGAGTGCTTAAAGAAGCAATTTGGAGCCAAAATAAAGAAGATAGAGTTTTTTCAACATCAATAGCTAAAGAACAGGCCAAATAGTACACCTTATGGTTACCTTATGGTCAGTCTTATGATCGTGAGCCTCATCTTGAGAACCTTGCGGGCATGCTCATGATCGTCAAGAGGAGCATAATGACTAGATAGAGGGCCCCATAAGCCGGACCATAAGGGATGTCCAATGGAGCTTATAGGGAGTAACATACGCCCGTAAAGGAGGTTGCAAGTGTCATCCTGAGAAGTTTGCTGTCCAGCACTTACGGTTGCAAGCTAGACCATAACATAAGGACAAAAGACCTTTTGGTTGTAAGATGGCTATAAGGCATGTGTCCCCTAGCTGCTTACGGCCTTTTTCTTATGCCTGTAAGGAGCCTATAAGTGATTAGGTATATAAGATTTCGTTGATGGTTTTTGGACAACCTTTTGACAACCAGCAAAGGAAGAAAGATGGAAAACTTTATAGGATGGACCACGGGGACCCCCTACTGCAGTAGGCTAGACTAAGACCCCCAAACAATCACTATCCAATCAACAAGAATATCACAATTGTAGCCCAAAGGCCATCATGCATGATTTCAAACCCATTAGGTGTTCAAACAATTCCAAACACGGATTAAAGTATTTCATAATGGTTACCTCCATCAAGTAAACTGTATTTTCACAAAGGAAACACTTTTCATTGTCATAGAGTATCCAAATTATAATTACACAAATAGGTAGATTTCGCAAATCACCCAAGTCTACGAATACATAATAAAACATGATTATCATCTTTCATAAGCATATGAGTTTCACATTGAAATCAATCACATAATAAGCCATTCCAAGCCAACAAAGCATTGATTCAAATACAATAAATTATGCAATAAATCCATCAAGTGATTAAAGCATTTAACCCCTAACAGAATTATGCAACACAATATAACCCACTCACAAACTTGGGAGACAAGTTTCCCCAAAGATGCTACTCCTTCATCGACTCCTTGACTCGAGACAAGCTTTCACCACCTAAACCAACCACACACACCACAAGAACTAAACCAACAAGAAAGATAAGCAAAAGAAAACAAGGAAGAATGCATAAAAGAAAATCCTAGCTCTATATGCAATGCAATTCTGTAAGAGGCTTAGAGTTAACTCAAACTTGAGGATCTCAAGGGATTAACATGGATATTAACTCTATTCAAAACTAGGAAAACAAGAGAAAAAGGGAGGATTCTTGGTGCTACAGTGACCAAACTACAATAACCGCTATTTCAAGCACAAGAATGGTTCATGATTTCATCGAGATTGGAAGACAATAAGAAGATACAACTTCGACTAAACTACCATCATCAAAAAAATCAAGAATGGAGAAACTTCCATGCTCCTCCATGCTCACATTCATTCAAAAGCCCTATATCTACCATCCAAGGATGAAAAGCAAGAAGAAACATAGGGAGAATCAAGGGAAAGGAATTACATACCTTGCAAAACATAAGGAGGAAAAGAGAGAAAGAATGGGGTTTCAACCAACCTAAGAGATGGACGTCATTCAAGGTGGAACTCTTCTTATTAAGGGGGGGAAACCATAAGGATGAGAGAAAGAAAGGGGGGAATAGAATAGAAGGGGTTAAGGGATGCAGAAATTACAAAAATATGCTTGCCTTTTCACCTAATGGCACAAAAAAACCCAAACAACCTGCGCGCCATGAGGCTATGTGTGCAGGCACACGACAGGCCACGCAGTCGACTGGTCAGTCTATGCTATCGGCCATGGTGTGTAACCAAGCATGCGGGACCACGCTTACTCGCGTAGGCCCAGACCAAAACTCTTGCAGCTCTCTTATGCTGCAAAGTGCTCGATAAGCCATGCTGAGGAGTTTATAAGGGAAAACTCCACCAAAGCTTCCATTTAGATTACAAAAATGGGCCAAATATCACAATTGCACCCTTGTTCTATATATAAGTGATGCTAATAGACAAGATTGATTCATTGATTTTTTATTCGTGATCATATTTTTGTTGTTGATGGTAACTTATACACAATTTTTTTTAATTCATGAAGGTACATAATTGTGTGGTCAAAGTGGGAGATTGTTGGGTTGTGGACTATACATCATGCATGGATCTAAGAATATATATATATATATGGATTAAGTCGTGTAGGCTCAAATAATTAGCTCTAATAATTGTGTATACATATTCATATTTAACGTAAAGGATCTAATTGTGTTGATCTAAATTAAGTCTACATAGGGTCCTAATTACCTAAAATTAGATGTGTGAATTTACATAATAATGTGTAGAATTTTTGGGGCAAAATTGTCAAATCTATGATGGACATACTTGTAATTAGCCCTATAAATTTTCTTATAAATTGGATGTGGTCTCTAATTGATGTAAATATGAGCAAATCAAATATGGCCAAATCTCCCAACAATATCAGCCAAACCTGGAGAAAACTAACTCAACAAACACATCAGCAGGAAATCAAACATAGTTTTCAGTCAAATGGCCAAACTTGGTGTTCCTTCTATAATCACAAAATAGTTTCCAATTATTGACTTTTAGTTAACCGCACATAATCTTCAATTAATCAACCAATTTTTGCTCTCGCCAAATATCCAAGTCAAAGATAGATTTCGATAATCTTGTACGCAATCTCCATAAATAGATTCTAGTCTAACTTTTCTCTCTAATTAATTAATTAATCTAGAAGTCACTAGCTCACATCAACTAATGTGGCTTTAGACTCTGTATTAGGAAAATCACCTATCTCGACTGTGAAATTTTCTTAATTATGCAACAATTAATGTGAATTCTCATTGATACAATAAAGAAATATTATATTTTAACCCTAAAAAAATTAAAAAAATTATATCATATATAAATAAATATAGAAATTGTATAGCTATTATAGACAATTGATCTTTAATTTTAAAAACGTTTTATATCTTGATGAAATATAAGGTTTGCACAATAAAATCATATCACCTTGATTGGGTAAATGCTATTCAACATTAAACATTGAGCATTTAGTTTAACATGCTTAAGACTCTTGTTCTTTATTTATTTATTATTTATTTATTTATTCATTTATTTTTGAGAATACTATAAAACATCTGGCTGGCCTTGGGAAGAAGTGGCTACCTAAGCCGGAGCCTTTTCCTTATTTTTAGACTTATTCGGCTCTTTGGGCTGAGGTGCTGAGGAAACCTTACCGTCTCTCATGGTTATCTGATTAACCAAAGCATTCATTTTTCTTCGGTGGGAAAATGGAATTCCTCATCATGAGATACTGCCGAGGCAACACTTACCATTAATTAATTAAGTGATAATATATCTTGACAATGTAAACAAAGTAGAGCTTGTTGAATAAAATTGTTGATAACAAATTATATATCATGGCAAATAACTAGCAGAATACTAAACCATAATATACTATAAATATATTTCAGCACATTAAAATGTCCAATTTCACATGTCAAGGTATCATGAGCAAGCTCAAAGGTTACTTTCAAAGGGTGAATTTAAGCAAGGTCACTGGTCTAAATTGTAAAACTATGCGATATAACTCAATTTATCATTCTTACATATCATTTTAGCATAAAAAAAATACCCTTTGAATAAATAATTGGTATTTGATTGATGTGTGCATGTGAAGTGCGTAGTAGCTACATGTAAGTGCATATGTCATGTTAACTAATAAATGTGTTGTGAAGCAAAATGTCGATCTAACGAGAACTGGAAGTACTAGTACTAACTGCTCTTCTATTATTTAACCTAACAATAAATCAAGATTTCAAAAATCTAAAACAAATATAACTAAATTAGGGGCTAAACAATCATAATAAGGAAAAGGCAATCAATCATTATAGCACGAAAATGAACATAAATTTCTCTAGAACTTCGACTACAATTAGACTCTATATCGGTTGAAGGTTAGATTGTTTTCGATCATGGAGACTCCTAGATGATGTTAATACCCTTCTCAATGCTACTAGCACCTAATCTCATATATATGAAGATCAGTTAAAATCTCTATGTATTCAAATCTCCTATGATTGCATTACATTGTGTAAGTTTCTATATTAAAACTAAAACTCTTGCTCGCTAGTCCTAATTCCAAAAAGTTGTGACACCAAATATCTACAACTTCCTTCAACTATGATAGATCAATATGCAAAGGATTTCTCAATCTCAACATGAAAATCAAACATTAATCAAAGCTCTCGCTCTATACATAAGTCATGCTTCAAGGAACACATAGATGATTCACAAGAGAAATCTATATAAACCAATAAAAAAAAGATATCCAATTACATATTCATCCTAAAGTCTTTTGATATCCGGATATCTGAGAATATTTAGTTCCTCATCTTAAAAAATTCTTAATACAATCTAAGAAAGAGAAAATTAAATAGAACATGATAGAAAACTCCCTTGAACTCCAAGCTTGATGGAATAGCCTCTGAAGAGCCGTGTCCTTCCCCTCCAATCCTACCCGAGGAATGTCGATGAAGTTAGCAGAGAACTCTTCATTGTGGCTCCCTTAAACTCTAGCTATTGCTTTCTAAGTTCTTCTAAAAGTTGGAGTAAAAATATGTATTAAAAGTCCTCCTAAAAATTGCAATTTGGCCTTTTATATCTGAAGAAATCGAAGCTTGACATGGGCTGAACACAAGTACAGTTAGGCCATATACTTAAACTCAAGCAATTGGGAGCGAAATTTTCCACGAAATATCACAAAGTACTATTTTCCTGTGATTTCTATAACCAAAACACAGCCTTGTTCTTACCCCTGTAACTCCCAAGAAGCTACTATAGTATTTTTGTTACAGTGCTCAAAGCTAATGCTTTGCTACAATAGCTAGCCATGCTACATGGCATGTTCTACTCATCTAGATCCCAAAAGCTTTAATACTTCTATTGCTCCAAATTGCTCCAAATTCACTTCTTTTGCTTCAAATGCATAATTTTTTTGCTTAAAATAGAATAGAAAGAAATTATATACTAACAGCACTCACTTTGTTCAATCAGGTGGTTTGTCCATATTTATAAACAAAAAAAAACTCCTTTTCTCTATTAACTTGTATCTTTTTTTTAATCTTTCTTAAGAAAATATGTTAGAAATTACTAAAGGTCAGCATCCTATATATGGCATATTGATTACACAATTAATAGACATGCATGTACCACTTGCCATAGAAAATTGAATAAGAAGGACAGAAGAATTGTTACCAAAATGTTTAAAATGCAATGGCAGGACTTCCAATCCATCTTGTTCTCTCCCGTTAATGGGTTAGATATTCACAAGGAAAATAGATTGCAGTCACCTAGTACTAGTTTATGCACAATCAATTTTATAAGAGGATTAATTCAACTTTGAATGTAGATCATTATTCAAAGTGTTAGTTAGTATTAACATAGGATTCTAATGATAAAATCATTAATAATAAGATTTAATGTCATCACAAAGTAGTCCACATTTTGCAACACTAACCCCTGACGGTCAAACTTTATCACAAGTAACTCAATATATGTGCATATTAATTATTAAATTTTTGTTCTTGTATAAAAGAAATAAATTACACGAATAATTTAGGTAAGACATCATTATAAATCAAACATTTTATTACATGTATCAAATTTTCTATTCAATTCAAATCCATATATGGCATTTTATCATAATAAATAAGTCAAGTGCTTACTCAAGTCCAATACATAAATAAATTTGTATGAAAATTAATAATTGTCATTCTCAAAAATGAATGTGTAAACCTGAATGAGAAGACAAAACAAACACACAAAAGTTTCATTACAAAGTATATGCCATCCAATATAAGGATTAATCAAATAAAAGTTTATAGAAAAGAACCAAGCTTGACTAGTTTTGTATAAAATCCTCAAATAATTTAGGGTAAATTTTTTAGTAAGTCACTAAACTTTGGCTCATTTTCACTTTGATCACTGAACTTCAATTTGTATCAATTTGGTCACTCAATTTTAATTTCATTTCACTTCGTAGTAAATCAAGATATTTCAACCTCCAAATGAATGATGTGGCTGTTTTTCGATGACGTGGACATCTCTAATAGACTAAATAATGTGTCAATGGGAGGACTAACTTAGATTTTTAGACAGCCATGTAATCAATTGGGGGTTGAAATCCTTGATTTATTACCGGTTGAAATCAAATTAAAGTTGAGTGACTAAATTGATACAAATTGAAATTCAGTGATCAAAGTGAAAATGAGCCAAAGTTTAGTGACTCACTAAAAAATTTACCCAACAATTTAAGTGCATGTATTTCACTTGAAGGATTTGTAGTTATCATCTCTACACTAATATGCTAAATTGTTATTTCATTGGCTTTGACCCTTTCCCTTATGACCAAATACTTGATACTTATATGTTTGCTTAGACTACCACTCTTATTATTTTTTTGCAAAAATAAATAACACAATGATCATAATATAATATAAATGATTTAGATATAAAATTTATGATTCTAAGCCCTAATATGAAACTCTTCAATGAAATTTCTCAAGAACTAGCCTCAAAAACATGAAACAATTTCAAGTTGCTATTGTAATAGTGGCAACCAAAGTTTATAATTAGGTATTAATTTATGAGAAATAGTATTAGCCCATAAAATCAGAATCCAAATAACCGACAACTTCCATGTCGCCTTATCTTCTATATGTAAGCATGAAAGTTCTTCATACCCTAAAGATAGCTCATCTCATTCTTTGCAGCCTTCTAGTTTTAAAGATTTGAATTATTTTGAAATCCCTAATGTATATGCAATGCCTATTCTTATGCAAGCTTGAGCATTTAGAATCTAACGATAGAAACATATGGGATGCTCTCTATTCGTTCCTTTTCCAAGTTATTTTTATGATATTTGTCCATGTTAAACTTGTTACTTTTTAAAATAGGTACAACATGGTGCACAATTTTCTATTTGAAATCTCCTAAGAATTTTATTTACTTAGGCTTCCTGTGACAAACCAAAAAAACCTTGAGATATATACGTATGTAATTTTATACCAATAACATAAGATGGAAACCCATGACCTTCATATCAAAATTCTTAGTAAAATATCATCAACATATAAGATTAGAAAACAAATTTTGCTCCCAATTTACTAATAGAATATGTATTGATCCATAACATTCTCAACAAAACTGAATGAAAAGAAAATGTCATGAAACTTCAAATACCACATATGAGAGGCTTGTTTGAGTCAATATATCAATTTCTTCTTACAATCCAAATGTTCAGCTTTCATATTATCTTATATACACCTCTGCGGTGCTCTATATCTCCATTAAGGAACCATTTTCCCATTTATTTGATCCAATTTTAAATTAAAATGAGAAAATATTGCCATAATAACCCAAAATGAGTCCTTTTTAAAAACTGGAAAAAAAGTTGGTTTGTAATTGATGCCTTCTTTCTAAGTAAATCCTTTAATAACGAGTCTAGCCTTATAATGTTACCTTATGAGCCTTTCTTAGTTTTGTAAACCCATTAACACCTAATAGTTTTCACCCTTTCAGGTACCTTTGACAAGATACAAACATCAATATGAGGCATAAAATCCAAATCATCCTTTATAGCATAGTACCACAATTTAGAATTACTACAATTTACTACTTGTGAAAACATTTTAAGGTTATCTACGACTCCAAAGTTATAGTCCGAGTTGTGTAGATACACAACATAATAGCTAGATATTATTAATTACTTAATTATAGTTTGATATACTAGATTAGGAAGATATAATTTTTCAATGATTATTTATTCAATGTTTATTAATTCCTAATAATTTTCTTTCAAAATAATCAAGCCTAAATTAAAGTCAAGAGTTGCATCGCAATATCTAGAAACCCTAGACTTTTTAGTACAACCTATGAGGGATATCTAATATTAGCCTAAGGTCTAGCTTTTTCTTAAGTGGGTTGGAGATTATTATGCCAAACAGGCAACCCCTAATACGCATATGTTGTAAACTTAATATCCAATCTTTGAACAACTTAAATGGAGTTCTAGAAATTGGCTTAGTCAGAACACAATTAAATATATACATTACAATTTTAAGAGCTCAGTCTACATGGATCGATGAAGTTTTGATTTTTTAAGTATACTCCTTACCGTGTCCATTAAAGCATAGTTTCTTTCATGTTTATCTGATGAACCAAGTGTAGTGAATTAAACTATAATACCATGCTCTTGAAGAAACCTCACAAAAAGACCTAGTGCTTATTCATTCTCTTTGTATTCATAATATTCTCCCCCTCTATATGATCCCACTATCTTTATTTACTTAATGCACTATTTAGGTACATCAGCTTCAAAGACCTTAAAAACATGTAATGCTCCATTCTTGTTATTTAGCAAGTAGATAGATATAAATTATGTGTAATCATTTATAAATGAAATGAGGTATTTCTAATCATATGAGCCTATCTCAAGACTACAAATATCTATATTTATGATTTCTAGTTTGTTTGTGGCTTCCTGGCATCTTTATTAGTCTCGTTGGTATGTTTTCCTTTTATAAAATCTATACAATTTTGAAAGTGAGAAAAATTAAAAGAGGCATGAATTTTATAACCTTGTAATTCTTTCTATGGAGACATGCAGAAATCTCTAGTGCAACAACATAGAAGAGTTTTTCGTTCATAACACAATGTTAAATGCTATCCTTACTTGATCATGAAGCATTGTTTTGTAAATAGATTTAAAATAAACCATCACATAAAGTACCATTCCTAATAAAAGAAAACTTATAAACAAATAAAAACATGTTTCATAGAATTTAAAGGAATATCCCAATGATAAGAGTAGCGAAACTGAAATTAAGTTCTTGGAAAAGCTAGAAATATAAAATACCTTTCCTAAATCTTAAATGAGGATATAATCCGAAAATATGGGGGAGTTCATTTTGAGGTAAGCGGAGGAAGTGGATTGACTTCCCTCTACTTCTGATGTTCAATTGCCCTAAAGTGAAGGAAATGACACCTCCTAAAGTGGATTGACTTCAATGTTTTTTTATACTAAAGTGGGGAAGTGAGATACCCTATAAAAACTTACTCCCCGCACTTCCAAAGCCCTATTGAAGTCTAGGAATTTCACTCTTATCCGAATGGCTAAACACCTCATGATTTCTTTGTTTGTCCGTCAATCTCCTTGGCAATGATTGGCATCTTGATTTTTCTTTTTGCTAGTATCTTGATCTCTCCTCCAGTGAGCTTCTTGATCTCTCCTCTGACCTACATTGTGATCTCTCCTCTAGATGACGTCTTGATCTCTCACTTGGCTAGCGTCCAGTTCTCACCACCAACTCGAACCTCCTTCCATCACTTGAGATCTTCAAGTATCCTCTACCTCCTTCTTCTACTCTGTAAATCTCTTCCAAGTTCAAAGTTTTGGTCATGATTGTGGAGATCTAGGGACTTTGAATCTCTTTCAAAGTGTTTTGGTTGTAATTGTTGAGGAATGAAGGCACTTTGAATATCTCTCAATTTGGGGTTTGCTTTTGGTTGTTGAAAATTGGGAGCAAAGGGATAAAGGCATTGTGTTTATACAACTTCATCACCATTGATATGGGTTTGATTTTGGTTTTTTTTTCTTTTTTGTTTTGTTTTGTTTTGTTTGTTTTGTTCATTTGTTTTTGGTGTTTATATCTTAAGAATTGGTTAGAACTTCATGGAAAATTTTTTCTTCTTTTGTTGTTGTTTGTGACAGAAGAACAATTCTCTATCTTGAGGTATTCTGTTGAAAAAATTTTAATTTAAAAAAATTTAATTGATGATCTTCAGCCATATATTTGTGTTTTTCACTTGCTTTTTATTGTCTTCTTTATTGTTTTTCTTAACATCTCTCAGCTACTAGTGCCATCAAGGAATAACCAGAAAAAGTTTGGTTTAACTCAAAATTTATCTTTTTACTATGAAAATTTCATGAATGGCCATGCATTGGATTAATTCAAATATATATATATATATATATATTACTATTGTATTTTGGTGTGCAGAAACTAGGCATTCTAATTTGTCATGTTCATCCCATTTATCTCAATGAAATAAAACCATTGGATCATGGTTTCCAATTATACATTTCTATCTCATGACATGAGTTCACTAGCTTATATGCTTACCGGCTGGTTGTGTGTGTGTGTGATTGACATAGAATTATTAGTGATAAATTGGGTAAATTTTTTGGGTGGGTACTAGTCATTTATCATTTTGAGCATCAAACTTCAATTTGCATCATTTTAGTCATCTACTTTTAATTTGTGTTCACCGGGAGAATACCGAGAGAATTTCTTGGAGAATTTTATGACATATATACCAAATTTGCCATTTAACCACTAGTTTGCAAGTCATCTACATATTTTAATATGTCACATCACAAAAGATAGCCACATAGCCATGCTTATTGACCAGTTCACAAGGTCGATATGGCATGTGCCATCTCAATAAGAATAGTTAGGTGGTTGTTTTTAATGATGTGCCATGTCCGCATATGCAAATTGAGGGGTAAACTAGTGTTAATGTGGCAAATCCAGCGTACATGTCATCAAATTCTCACTGAAATCCTATTGGTACCCTCCCACTCCCAATGAACACAAATTAAAGTTGAGTGATCAAAATTATACAAATTGAAATTCAATGCTCAAAATGAAAAATCACCATTGTAAAGTATTCACTCAAGATATTTAACCCAAGATAAATTACTTGAAAACTTTCACTTTCCCCTCATCTCATGTAGCTGCATCATGGGAAGCCAATAATAACTTTTATCAAAGGTTAGACATTCATGCTTCTAAAAAAATTGTAATTAGTCGGTTCAGAATAACTTTCATCTCTCTCTCCTTGTCCATAGGAAGAGTTTAGTTCCTTTGGCTCATCTATAGCATTAGCATTCAAGTCTTGGTGGAATCATTTGGTTAGATTTAGCTTTTTAGGTGTTGCTTTTGAAATTGTAAGGTTGTTATTCTTCAATGTCCTTTGTCCATGATTTAAGGCATATAATTGGCAATGACGTGTGTGTAGATATGTATGTATAATGATAAGCGCAATGGTAAACAATCAAGGGTATCAAATTTATGCTTTTGTGTCAGAGTTGATAGTTATGTTAATACCTTTTAAAGTAGAGGCTTGAGCTCAAGTTTTGTTGCATTGGAAGAAAAGCTAATTTCTATAACTTGTGAGACTTGCCGTACCTTGAAGCAATTTTTATTTATCATTGCCATATTTTGTGATTTCTAGTGCATGATGGTATCTATATATTTTGTCATTGTGATGGAATATCATTCCTAGTGATGGGAATTTAGTATTTTTTTTCTCAAGAAAAATCTTGAATTTGGATCAATCCTTTTTTGTGTGTGATTTCCTTCTACAAAATAAACACTAAGATTCTTTTTCATTAATCCAAATATTTTTTTTTTGTGAATAATAGACGACAAGCGTCCTTTTTATATGAATATAAACAGTACCAAACAGTACTGGAACCAGGATGTACAGTATATATACAATATGAGAATAGTATAAGAATCCCGGGTGAACAGTATATAAACAGTACGGTGAACAGTACTGTCGGGGGAGGGATTTGAACCCATGACCTCCCCCTTATACTTTGGTGTCATACCATTGGGCTATCCAATGGTTGACTTCATTAATCCAAATATGATTAGGTGTTTTATCTTTATCCCTTTTCAGCTATATTGCCCTTTCTTCTTCCCTTGCATCGCCATATGTGCACTTTCTCCTTTTCCAACAATAATCTATCTTTGTCTTGAACACAAATAGGGAAAAAGTTTATTAATAGACTATTTGTCTTAATATGTGCTTTAAAGATTTTGAAATGACTATATTAATACGGAAGATGATTTAAGATATAGTACATAAAGATTTGGTAACTCAATCTCAGGGCTTTAAGCCATGCTGCACTATCTCTTATTTACATGATGTGCTTTTGCATAATTCTACCACTCATGGGCTTCGTGGACGATTATTTGGTCATGAGAGTACTAGTAAGGGACTTGCAAGTATTAAAATCTCTTGTACTAGTAAGAGATTTTAATTCTCTTTTAATGAGCATTAAAATTTCTTCAAACCCGGTTGGCAATTTTAGGAATTAAATTATAAACGATTTTATCCTAATTAATCATAAAAATATAATAAATTTTGTTGGGGCAAAATCATTGAACTAGTCATAATTAATTACAATTTACGATAATTAATTTTGATGTGCTCATATACACTCTTAATATGTAATTTTATAATGGTGCACTTCTCAATATGGTCTCTCTAGATATGCAACTCTACTCTTTTATTCTCTCTACTATTTACTCCCTTTATTCTTTAATTGGGAAATGATTATCCAAAGGGCAACACCAGTTTCATTTATCATTTGTGGACGCTGACATGGATTATTTTAATGCTGGTGTGAAACACTTTATGTTTTAAAGCTTGCTACAAAAATAATTTTGTGAAAAAAAAAATTAAATCATAAAGTGGATTCAGATCCTTTCGTTGGATTCGAACTCCACTCATTCACCCCAGTCCCCGATGAAAACCGCACCTTCTCCATGCCCAATGGCCCTCACAATCATCCCCTTCCTACCCCTGTAATATTGTCCACCCTACAATGCTGCCACATGCCCTCCACCGAGCCCCACAATCATGCTCAAGGCCCCAACAAGAACAGTGACATCTTTCAGCCAGATAACTTATCCTTCACTTCCAATTTCATTCTATGGTTGAATTTCTTTAGTTTCTCCATCAATGGGTCGTAGTTTGCCATTATGAATCTATTCCCTATGTTTGAATTTGATTAAATTGAAGCTTTGTATTGTATGACACGCAGTGTGTGATACTATTTGTTTTTTTTTTTGTTTTTGTTTTGTTTTTTTTTTCTTTGCCCTACAACATTCAGATTAGCACCATTTGTTTTTGTAGATCAGAGAGTTCTAATACTTTTTTTTTCATTACAATTATTTAGATTGGTCTACTCTTATAGGATTGTTATCCTCTTTCACAACCTTCATGTATTGTAGTTTCAAGTCCTTGCTTTGTTAAATTTTTAATTTGTTCTCACTTGCACTGCCATGCTATTTTTGAACTTTATCATATATTATACTTAATATATTATAGCTCATGTATCATAACTTATCATGTATTAATCCAGAATTAGTTTCTATATATGGAAATGTCCCTACACACAAACATTTTTTTTTTTGGGAAAGAAGAGCGGGCCGAACCCACTAAAGACCCAGGGACGTGCACAAGCCTCGGTGGAATAAATGGGAATGGGGCCGCGCTCACGTGGGCGCTGGAACCACCCATACACAACCACTATTCACAACTCCCAGAAATGTGCCCTCAGCCGAGAATCGAACTCTCACCACTCGGTGAGAGCTCTATCGGCGACCCGTGTACCAATAGACCCAAAGGTCGTTGGTACACACAAACATTGCTCTTCGGGACATTTCCATAGTAACTTCAATTTAGGATTAATAGGTGTTGTGGAGTTGAAGGTGAATGAGGATGATGGAGAAAGAAGTAGTAGCTCTTGTTAAAATAATGAGGAGGGATTAGTAGATGTCCCCTTTATTAATTATAGTTCAAATGATGAAGAAATGGACCAAGCTAAGGATATGGTGGCCAAATATGTCCGGTTAAAAAAAACCAAAACATGAGGAAGTTGGTGAAAGTGACAATGAAGATGAAGATGGAGGAAGACCTGGTGATGCTATACATGGAGAAAGAAGAAAAACTGCAACTGAGAGTGGGAAAGTAATTTGGTATGAGAGTGATTATATTGACTCATTGATCCCTGGAAGTCATGAAGAAATTTGTGAAGGCTTTGATGCAGATGATGCAAAAAGGCACAAGTCTAGTAAGAAATACTATGCCCTAATGTCTAATTGGTTGAATTTTTTTTTATATCTTAGGGTTTTGGAAAAAAGTCTAAGGATGAACTTGTGGAATTTTCAACTAAGAAAAGATTTGACTTTAAGTATATAAAAAATGATGCAGTCATACTAGGTGTTTTTGAAAAAGGGTGCAAGTGGTAAGGTTTATGCTCATGGTGTAATGGAAAGAAAATTATGTTGTCAAACATTATGTGGCGAAACACTCATTTGTTCTTAAGCCCACTAAGAATAGAAGGGTGAAATCTCATGTAGTTGCCAAAAAATTTGGTGATGTAATAAATAATAAACTTTGCATTAGACCCAACGATTTAATGCCAATTGTTAGGATGGACCTAGGTGCCTTTGTTGCCAACAAAGTATTGCAAAATGTCATTTGCTAAAAAAAATTGAAGAGTAGTTTAGGATGGATTTTTAGGTTCTAGACAATTATGCACTAGAGTTTTTGCCAAGATGAGCGGCCTAGCCGCTGAGAAAGGCAGGGGCGTGTACAAACCTCGGCGGAGCAAGTGGGAGCGGGGCCCGCGCACACATGAGCGTTGGGACCACCCGCACACAACCACTACTCACACTCCTAGAAATGCACCATCACCCAAGATTCGAACTCTCACCACTTGTGAAGGGTTCTATTGGGGACCCGGCTACCAATTATGCACTAAAGTTGAAAGAGACCAATACGTGTAGTAATGTGCTTGGTTTCTTTGAAAGGAACAAATGAAATAAGTTATCTTTTCTAGAAGATGTATATTTACCTGACAGCTACTAGAGAAGGGTTTATTGCTAGTTATATGAGGCTCATAAGTCTTGATAAATTTTTTGGAAAGGGTTATTGAAAGGTTGTTGATGGCAATATGGAGGGATGAAACAATCAAATGTTCTCATAACATGAGCTATTGTAGGAAAAGAAACAAATGAAAGATTGAGATGGTTTATTGAGCAACTAAAAGCTAATCTATGTACTGGGGATGGTTTTGGATGGGCACTTGTTAGTGATACGTAGAAGGTTTTCAAAAACTTCATTTTTTTATTTTTCCAATATTTTGCATCTTTATTTTAATTGCATCATTGTATTAATTAGTCACAACTAATTAATCATGAAAATATAATTAAATTCCAACAGGATAAAATCATTGTATTAATCACAATTAATGGCAACTTATGTTAACTAATCTCAATGTGATTATATACATTCAATAGTTAGATTTTATATTAATGGATGAGATGTGGTCACTCCACAATTAGTTAAATACACACGATCACATGACAAGTAAACAATATGCGTATACAAATTCAATGCAAAACTAATTAATTCTACTAATTGGCTTCAAGTATGAAAAAAATTATACAAATAAATAAACATCTTCCATAAATAAATAATGTCAACATGAGCAATTGTAATTATAAATTATCAAGAATAAATTCCACAAAATGCTCTCCAATTTATAATACATTAACAATGGTTAATATGTAAAACTAAGTTGAAATTATTTAATTCACAGAATTAAATAATTTTACATATATGAAAAAGGGCTAGCAAGCCGAGCATGCAATAATACCCTCTAACATATTTGATTCACGCATTTACAATGATGGGCTAATATGATAAAACATGCTCTAATTTATTTCAAATTAACCAGAATAAATAAGTGAAAGTACCCTTTTAATTATATAAAATATATAATTTTGTGGAATCCACCTTTAATTTATTTTATTTAACTTCACTCCTATGGTGACTGAAGAAAATAAATCAAATACATCAATTCTAAAATAAAACAAAACAAGGTGATGCAAGGATCCTGAATTTGCAAACATGCTCCTGCACCCAAGCCTCATGTACCAACAATATGCACGAGTGTCACATTAGATTACGCAAGTCCATAAATGGGTGTTAAAACATATAGAGGCAACAACGACTTTAAAATAGATAATTTACAAAATTATTTAATTTATCAACATAATAATTTATTGTAAATTACAACAATAACTAGGTATATATCCAAACATAAACCCATAAGCATATATCCAAATATGATTAAAAAACAATAATCATGTAATCATAAAACATTTATCATATATGCCAGGCAGACATATATATAAAGCGCTAATACCAACTGTTAAAATTACTAGAGTTAATAGCAGAAGCGAAGACACATACCTTGTTGCATGCTATACTAGTAATAGTAACCCATTCAACTCTCGACCAAACCACCTGATACAACCCTCTCTGTCGTATCAAATACAACACCGTTCCAGCCGGTGTGAGCTCCGAGAACAATGGTGAGGAGTTAAGGTAGAAGGAGAAAAGAAAACTCTAAAAGTTCCAATAATTCATTCCCTCCCTTTCCCATACCACCAACCTTGCTTATATCCCCAAAACAAACTAAAGAGACCTAGCTTATATTCTCCAAACAAACTAAAACGACAACAAACGTTGTGCCACCAGCAAACCCAAGAATTCCTCTCTGACAACACTGTATAGCATACCTTGCTCCCACGACTCACTGTCTGTCATGTGATCATCCCTCGTAGTCCACGAGCCAAGCAGGTCGTGTCTTGGTCCTAGTCTGTTTATCAGGTGAAGCTTGTTCTGTGGCCCCTTGAGTTGGTTCCACCAGACCTGGCCTTATCGGATGAGTCGTATCACCACCACAACAATTATGACGGTAGGAAAGTTTGTGATAGAAATAAACTAGCAAAATATGATGATTTAGTACAAAAGTTGTTAGGATTTTGTTATTCTCCTTGTGATAGAATAGGAAGACATTCTTTTTTATTAGTTTATAAAAATATACTTTATAAATAAGTGAATGACAGGGAATAACACAAGTCTACGCGCTGATCAAGTAGTAAAGTGTGCACTAGGGTATGATATCGATCCACAGGGAAGATTGAGAGTATTAGTAATTCCAAAAACTAGCTTAATCAAAAGTGGTGAAGTGTGCAAATAAAACTAGAAGAATGGGAATAAAAAGCAAGAATACGAAAAATAAAATTAGTTGAGAATCAAGGAGAAATGGGATGCTCGGACGTAGATTCCCTCAAGGATTTTATAAGTCCAAGAAAAGGGTTGTATAAGCATAGCAATCCTATTTGAACCAAGAGAAATCCTAAAATATACTAAACCCCTCTTGCCAGGGTGAATAGTAACTAATTCACTACAGTGCTAATACAAACACCCCACAACCGCATTGCATTCTATGAAATCTCAATACGAATTTAACAAGAAATCATAAGTAGACAATCCTTCTTGCGAAGCAATTGTCCCCAATCTCATATGGAATGGAAATATGATTTCTCCTAAAATCTATTATCTACGATTGCAAAGAGCATGGAATTACTTGTTAAATCACTCGTAAAAATTAAGGGAGGAGAACTCTTGACTCCAAAGTACCCCATTGCTAGGCTTACTCACAATCCCCTCCAATCATGGCTTTTCTATGCTAGGTGGATATTTCTACTCGTCACCATGCACATCATACAAGAAAACTAGGATTTTCATCACAACATTAATCAAGTTCAAATAATATGGATTACAATTAAGAAACAATTAAAGCAAAAGGTCTACAAACAACGTCAAAATAGAATAAACCCTAGAGTTCATCTACATCTAAACATTAACAAAATTAGCTCTCTATTAAAGGAGACTGAGCATCAAAACAACAAGATGCAACAAGAAGCAAAAAAAACATGAAAGCATTCGTCTCAGTTGCACTGAGAGGTGATTCCCGTAGAACACCCAAGGACCTTCCACAAACGCCGCCAAGACCACCCTTAACGACTCCAATCTCTCTAATCTAGGCAAGCTAACTCTCCCTCTTGATTTATCTCCAACACCTTAGAAATCTGCCCTATTTCTTTCCCTAAGCTCTGGAATTGAATAGAACAAAAGATGCCCTCAAAACCTTCATCAGAAATATTTATACCTAGCCACTTATGGGTTGCTTTCAGGCGTAAGAATGTGGTAGTAAGGAGTTGGGGATGACGGGTCGCGAGCCTTACGGGATCACTTACTACAGCAAGTCTCGTCCATAAGGTCTTCTGTTTGGTGTTACAGTCCATCTTACAACAATAAAAGCTGGACCATAAACTTCTCTGGATAACCCTTGCAACCACCCTTCCAGGCGTATGTTGTGCTCGTAAGCTCCACTGGAACAGTCCTTACAGTCTGACTTATGGGCTTAAGTCTTACCCGTAAGGTCCTTTGATTATCCTTATGCTCCTCCTTATGTCCATAAGCATGCCCGCAAGATTATCTAGAAGAGGCTTAAGTGAGTCAGTCAGGCCTATTCTTCACTAACTTATGCCGAGAGAGCTCCATCTTCATCATTTTGGCTCTTGATTGCTTCTTTTGGCTCTCTCTCTCTCTCATATTTAAGCACTACCAGAAGCCTAAGAGTATAAAATACACCATGTTAACATTGAATTCCATTTTATTACTCTAATACACGCTTAATAAGTGTATAGAATGATATTAAATATTGTATAATTATACACTCATCAGCGAAGTAAAAGAATAAAAAAATGAGCAAAATTTGATCCTTAGAAATCTCTTCTCTCTCTCTCTCTCTCTCTCTCTCTCTCTCTCTCTCTCTCTCTCTCAACTCCCTCTCCCTTTTTCTTCTTCATGATTCATTCCTTTCTTAAAATCACTTCTCACTATACCAGTATGTCAAGAAGCTGTAACATCATTTGGTGGTTTCATTTAATGACCACGCAACTCACCATGCATGATGCAAGGAATTTTTACTCATTTGAATGCACTTCAGAAACGTATAGCAAAGATTTTTGACTAGCGTAACCAACACACTTCCCTCTTTTCCAAGCTAGACTCTATTAGTTTCATCACCCAACAACACTCTGATAACTTTAAACATATCAAAAAATCCCTCCCATCTCATAAAACTCTAATGACTAACATGTTGCTCAAGCTAGCTAGGTTTGAGAAGTAACCCATGCCACTACCCATAATGCTTCTATCTCCAAATCCACCACAGATCCACTAATAATCTTTTTTTATTTCCTCTTAATCTCAAAATACTTCAATATTGAACTCCTCAAAAACCTAACCCATCCCAAATTTTATTACTCAGTTACTAAAGCTAGCGATTCCATTGTTCACAAGGAAAAAAATGTTCAAGGTTGGTTTTTCAGATTGAACATTTTTTTCATATATCATTACATTCCCCCAAATCGAGAACTCACAATGGATGCTTTTCATATAACGGGAACGATCCTCCAGTGCTTCTACTGGATGCATTCCACATTCAACTTACCACAACTTACCACTTCGGAAGCTTTCACTCAACAACTTAAGATAAGATTTAGGTCCTCTAAATTCAATAATCATAAGGTGCAACTTTATAAACTCAAGCACCAATCAACTATGTTTTAATATATGTCTAACTTTGAATCATTTCAACACGTATCTCTGGGCTTAGTCACACTAATCTTCTTATTTGTTTCATTTCAGGGTTATGTAATGATATATAATGATAACTGAGCCTCCTGCAACTTCAACTCCTTCAAGAAGCCATGGGAATGGCTAAGTTAGTAGAATAAAATTGCAGTGTTGCTAAGCCCCATCCAATTATTACTTTGCTTCGAAACCTCGAACAGACTTCTCCTACCTTTATAAAGAGTTACTGTACCCATAACCCCTGTTCCAAACACGCAAGCCACACTTACAAATCCAAAGCTTTAGAATACCCTTCCCAACAACCACTTATCCCCAGCAAAAATGGCTTCAAAATGAGAAAATAACCGCTATTTTAATTGCAATGAGAAATTTGCTCTAAGACATAGATGTAAACATGCTTAATTCTTGTGCCTTATAGACTAGAGGCCCAAAGAGAAGGCAATGGTGCAAAATTCTGTTAATGTGGATACACCAATATAAGACATAGGTGGAAGGGCTGAGGAAATCCCACGAGTCTCATATTATCTGACTAAACATAGAGTCCCTTCTACTCTAATGTTAGCCAGCACAATTAATGGGTACAATATCATGGTCCTTAATGATAGAGAATTTACAAACAATTTTATCATACCTAATTGGCTTCTCACTTGGGTGCTCCAGTCCAACCTTCCCCACATTGAAAGTTATAATTAGTAATGATGAGTCACTTGGATATGTAGGAGTCTGTTTGCAAACTCTTTACAATTGGATCATGACAAATTTGAGAGGGACCTCCTCCTTTTACCCATATTAGGGTCTAATGGTTGGCTAGCCTTGACCCTACTCTGTTTGACTATCAATCCCTATAGATGGAATTTAAGCACCAAGGATGTAAGATAAACCATGATGCACCAACACAAGACATCACCAGATAAACCACTATGCACCCCCTAATTTCCTTAAACTAGTTTAAGGCTTATTAACTAAATTTAAGTCCATTTTCAAACCTCACTCAAGACTACCTCCGCGTAGGACACTTGATCACCACATACCACATCACCCAACACTCCTCCGCTATACATCCATCTTACTAATATTCTCACTCAAAAAAATAAAATAAAATAAAATAAAATAGAAAATTTGGTCATAAAACTGTTGTTAGATGGAGTTATTCGACCGACTACCAATCCCTTTTCATCTTTAGTGTTGCTGGTCAATAAGAAATATAGGACATGGTGGTCTTGCATTGATTACAAATTGTTATATACTATCATAGTCAAGAATCACTTCACCCATTCCTAATATTAATGAGCTATTTGACACACCCTTCTGTGTGTATGTCGCAAGTGCATGGGTGTCGAAGTAATAAAGTACCCGAAGGTTGGGTAGTCGAATCCACAAGGAATAGGACTTTAGTTCAAGTAAACCTTTCTAAAATAATCAAATCGAAAATCAAATGTTGAATGTGATCAAGATGCTATCAAAATATGGAGAAAAGAGAATAAGCAAATAGGTCAAGAGGAGGAAACAATCAATGAGAAATAAGGTAACTGAACAAAGTTCCCCCTAGGTTTCTAATTTCAAGTGCAATACTAAAATTAAGCTTCCCTAATTGAGAATCAATGAGTCATGGAAATTCAAAAGCACATAGTCCCAAATCTAAGGTCAATCGTGACTAGTCCCCTATGAGATCACAGAGAAGAAAAGACTCTCGATGCCTCACACCACATATGACTGCTTGGAGTTCTAAGGATTCCAAGTGAAAAACCCTATCCCAAAATTAGATCAAACCCTTTGGCCCAGGCGAAAGATCACTAATTGTATACAAAGTCCCGATGGAGAGGAACTCTAGACGCCTCGTACCTTATACAATTGTTAAGAGCTCTTGGAATGTGGAGGTAGGATAAATCACACCGAAGGGCAAAGGGGATGTTCTGCTATCTCTCGACTCACCGTCTCAACCCTCTTCAATCATGGTAAATCTAATCCTAATGGTGATGGTTACTCATTAAAAGGATGATTAAATGAAGTTCTCAACCCTAGTGACACTTTAAGAGAAAATTAAATATCAAGCAAGCAAGATTGAAACTCAAAATAAATTTTTAATTAAAGGAAACACAATAAAAGTCAATGAAACAAATACATCCTAGGGTTTACATGTCCAAGTACCCACTAAGGGGTTTAGCTTTCCATGGAGCAACACAATCTTAACAATGAATGCAAATGAAAGTGTAAACAATCTATAAAGATAACCCCCTTTTGTTCCATGATGATGGTCTCCAAGACTCGAACTTCCTTCTCCAAAGACCCCTCCATTAAGCGTGGGGCATACCTCGGCAAATCAATGTCGTCGGTTGTTCCCCCAATAGCTATCCTTAGAAGGAATTGATGTTGAACGGCATAGAAGGGCTCTCTAAACCCACAAAAACTTTCTCCAAATCCTAGCCGACATCTCTCCAAAAGATAGGCAAAAAGATAGAACAAAACCCTTCGAACCGGTTTTTTAAACTCTGAAATTGGGCATCTACATGGGCACCCACACGGCCACATGCCTGTGTGGAAAATCCATAGGGCAAGTCACACGGCCATGTGAAAAATCCACATGGTCGTGTGGATTTACTGCACACACCAAAACTGCAATAGAATTTCCAGACTTCATTTTTCATTTCTTTTGAGGCCACACAGTCGGGCACATGCTAGTGTGGTAGGTCATGTGGCATTTCTTGACTTCTTAAACTATTTGGAGAGCTCTTGAAATGCTCAAACAAGCTGGAACATGAGCGCATGACTACCTTTATTCCATTCTAACTCACACATTAACTTGAACTCTTTAGATGTCAGCACACACTCCCATGTATATAAGCACAACTTGTGTCTTGCTCGTTATGTTGCACAAAAGAACTCCTAAAAGAACCTACATGACCTATTTTTTCTTTCTTTCTCCTCAACATGCCTTCACAATCCTGAATGCACAAAAAAACACAAAACCACAAGAATGAGCCATTAAACCTGACAAAAGCAATACTCAATGTAAGCAAAACATACTAAAGAATATGCATACACAAACACTCATCTCTATTGGACGTGTTACATGGTGCTAGTGTTTTTTCTAAACTTGATCTTCGTGTAGGTTACCACCAAATGCTACTACATCCTCCAAACATTAACAAGACACTTTCTGAACCCATGAAGGCCATTACAAATTCTTAAGAATGCCTTTTGGGATTTCCAATGCCCATTAACATTTCAAGCCTTGATGAACTCTATTATTTGAGAAATATTGTGCAATTTTGTATAATGATTTAAGGAAAAAATATATGAAAACAAACCTCAAATTATTTCATGAGAAGAAGGTAAATAATTCTTTCAATTTTCTTAGCCAGAATGCAATTATTACCTATCACTACAAAATCTAAGCAATCCAAAATTCCTAGTCTACCATACCAATCTGGCAGAAACAAAACATCTTAAACACAAAAATATTCAAAACTCTTTGTTTTGATGGATTGAATTGCAAGCATTACAAAGGGAGAAAAGAGAACCAATATAGTGATTAATCTTTCTGAGATTAGTGTAATTGTTGATGTAGTGAAGGAGCCAAAGGCAGACAGAATGTTGGTGAGGTCGGTGAATGTGAGAGACTTTGAAGCTTCTTAAGTTCTCATTAAAGCTATGGTGGCCCTAGAGGAGATAAGCTTTAGGTATCAAATGAACAACTAAGATCATAATATTAATATCCAAATTTAGATCAAGGTTCCAGATTAAGCATAAACATTAACTATTGATTTTAATCAAATGTTTATCATAAACCTGTTCCAATTTAAATAGGTCATTTTATTATCAATTTATCTCCCCTCATGCACGTTTTAGCCACTCTTTTTACTATGTTTATAAGTGATAATGACTAGTACTCTGTACTCTACCTACCTCTCCCCGCCTCCAGGTCTTCTCATTGCTCTTTCCAAGCCCCAGACTTTGAATTTCCTCCTTCCCATCCCCCCCACCCCCTTCAAAGGAGAAGCTTTCCCCTTAAGAAAACTCTAGCAAAGGCAACCTCACATGTGCTAGGAGGGTGAAGCCCCCTCTAGCCCCCTGGTTCTATCACTATTTGAGCTTGTGCACACTGACATTGGTGGATAGATACGTACATAATCCTTAAATAGAAATAGTTATTTTATATTGTTCATTAATGACTAAAGTAGGTATTGTTAGGTTTATTTCATGAAAAAAATCTGAGATGTTTGACTTGTTTGTAAAGTTTAAAGTAATGTTAGAAAATGAAAGCAGTAAAAAAAGATAAAGATGCTAAGGTCGATAATGGTATTGAGTATACTTCCAACAAGTCTTAGGCCTTTTATGCAACAGTATGGAAATTCAACATTAGTTGGTAGCATCTTATACACCACAACAGAATGGTGTTTCAGAGAAAATAATTGAATAATATTGAGCATGCAATATGTTTACTATTTGAAAACAAATCCAAAAAATGATTTTAGGCTGAAGTTGTGAACACTAGGTATACTTGTAGAACAGATTGTTAACCAAAGCTTTGGATGACAAAACACCCTATGAAGCCTATACAAAACTCAAATCAAAGGTTAGTTATCTTAAAATATGTAGTAGTATGTGTGTCTTGAACATACATCCAATGTTAAAAGAACAAAGTTAGATAGCAAGTTAGAACTTAAAATATTAATTGGTTATAATTCTACAACTAAAGGGTACATAATTTATAGCCAAGTTAGCCATAAGGTTATTATAAGGTTAATGAAAATCTAGTTAAGTACTGGAACAATAAATCTATTGTACTATATTTTAATTTTCTTTAATAGTGAACGCCTCTCCAAAATAAAAGGAGAATATCCCTGCAGAAAACAAACCCAATAAAGAAGGAAAATCAATAGATGCAAAAAATGTCAAGGCAACAGAGTTTGATCATATGCTAGTAAAAGGCTTCAAGTTACTATGAAAAATTTGTGCTAGATATAACTTGCTATTTTGGAATAAGAAAATTTCTTTAAAGCTTGGAAGTCATAATCATGGAAAGCAGCAATATAGAAGGAGCTTTCGATAATATAAAAGAACTAAACCTGGACTTTGGTGGAAAAACTAGCAAACAAGAAGGTTATTAGAGTCAAGTGGGTTATGAATAGCTCCATAAATAAGCATAAAACAAGATTGGTTATTAAGGGTTATGCTCATGATTGACATCTTTGATACATTTTCTCTACTATTAAGATACAATAATGTTAATTCTATCTACTCGAGTCAAGTATTAAGATACTCAAACTCAGCTCACTAGACTACTCGAGCTAGAGCTTGTCTCGACTATGACCAAGTCTAGTTCGAGCTTTTCTAGAGTAGAGCTCAAGTAGCTTGCAAGTAGTGATGTATTATTTCCACCTCTACTTACTGCAACATAAAAATGCTAGGTTAATTATTACTAGATGTAAAGTTAACCATCTTAAATGGTTTTCTAAAGGAAGACATATTTTTTTTAAACAACTAGAGGGTTTGTGAAGTAGGGAAAAGAATAAAAAAGTTTATAACTTGAAAAAGGCATTATATGGTTCAAAATATACACCAAAAGCCTGGTACAACCACTTGATTAGCATTTGTTAAGCCTGAACTTTTAAAAGAGTATTAATGAGCATACACTCTATGTTAATAAGGCTAGAACTGATCTTATCATTATTTTCGTCTATGTTGATGACATCTTGATGATAGGTTGTAACACAAAGAAGATAAAAGAATTTCAAGGAAGACATGGAGAAAGCATTTGAGATGAGTGATCTCAGTAGAATGACATACTTTCTTGGTATGAAATTGTAGCAATCATCAGATGATAATTTTATAAATCAAATAAAGTATGCATCCTAGCTATTAGTTAAGTATGCATGAAAAAGAATAAGCAAGTTAATACACCATTTGCAATTAGTGAAAAGCAAATCAAAGAGGATTATTCTGCAAAGATTAATGTAGCATTTATAGAATTTTGATTGGAAGCATATTATATCTATGTGTATCAAGGCTAGATTTAACATTTGCAATCCATTTTCTCTCCATGTTTGCACAGTCACCTATTGAGCTTCACTTTAGAGCTTGCAAGAGAGTTCTAAGGTATGTAAATGAAGTAGTAAAGCTTGGGAATCAAGTATTCCAATGTATATGCAATGAGATTACTAGAGTTTTTGAATAGTGATTAGGTTGGCAATGATGAAAAAATGAAGAGTTTATTTGAGAAATTGCTTTACTACTTGAACTAGAATTACAACATGGAGTTCGAGAAAACAAGTGCAAATAGCAAAATCGATAGCTAAGGTAAAATAGATAGCCATGTCTGAAGCTAAGTCAGTCAATATGGTTATGGAAATTATTACAATATTTAAAGTTTGATTTGAAGAAAGTATAGTGGTCCTTTGTGATAACTGCATGATAAGTGCTTGTCTGTACATGTTTTAAGTTGATATTGTACATAGATTGAGCATGACATTTATCAGTTGTATGTGCTCTTTTGGTGTTTTTATACTCATTTGCATAGCTAGGATGTGTGTGGGTCCCATGAGAGCAGAGTTGGTGATGTGAAGTGATTTTAGGGCAGTTGAGCAAAAAATCAGCCCAGTTCGGATAGCAGATAACCACATCACCAACCACACAAATCTTTGGAGTTCATACAAACATGATACACATCCGTATTTGTGAATAGCACTGTAGTAGATTCGTTGTAGTAGTATCACTATAGCATAACACCGTAGCATGGTTCTCTAGCTAAATGAGGCAAAAAGACAGAGAGATGTACAACCATAGAAAGCTTCCCAAGGCCGTGGGAAAACCCGATATGACCCAATATAAGTCAATTTCTTTAAAATGAATCTAACTTTTGGCTTGGGGATTTTTTAGCTAGGTTTTGGAAGGTTCTTGGCCGCCACTTGGTAGCCATTTTGGGGCTAGATCTCGCATCTCCACCAAGAGGGAGGCAAGCAAAAGAGGTCAAAGGGTATCAACAGAGCCGGCGTGGAGAGATCTCGCGGGAATCATCACCAAACCTTCGGAGTTATTGTTCACCCGAGAAAGATCTTGATCTTAGAGAGAGTTTTCTAATTCTTTTTATGTATTTTCATTCCATGATGTGTGTATGTGTTCCTCTCCAATGAGGAACTAACCCATTTGTGTATTTGGACTTGGATGAACCCTAGGATTTGTATATTTGTATGATTTACTTTTGCTCTTCATTAATTTAAGGGTGTGTTTGGATGACATCAATGATTACCCTTTGTAAGGTAATTATTGATTATACATTCCCATTGTTGTGTTTGGATAACACATAGGGGTAATGATTACCTCTTTTATTACCTCTTGGAGGGTAATCACCATTCCCCCCATTTTGGGGGGAATGGAGAAGAGAGAAATGAATGGGTGTCAAATATCTATTTTACCCCTCTCTCTATATATTTAAACATTACATTAATTAACATAAATTACTTAATTTAGATATTTAATCCTAATAATTAAAGTAAATTATATTTTTTTATCTATAATAATATATTTGAATAAATAAAAATAAGTAATTTAAATAACTATTATAATAATTAAAATAAGCAATAATATTTAAAATATTTATCATGTTTAGTTTTTTAAAATAAAAAATTTTATTTAATTTAATTGCTAATCCTAATATTAAAATAAATAATTATATTTTAAATAATTCAAATAAATATAAACATTAATTTATCATTATATATATATATATATATATGAGAAATTTATTTAATTTAAAATATTAATTGTATTAATAAAATAATTAATTAACTTAATTAATGAAAATATTAATAATTGAAAATATTAATGTGTCATTAAACATATATATATTTTTGCAAAAGGGCATAAAAGTAATTGTCTCACATATTCTCCACCTACTTTTTACATTCCAATGCATAACTTTCCTAACCAAACACAGTTTTCATTCATATCCCTTCCCCATTACCCCTATTCCCATTCCTCTCTTCATTACCCCTCATTCCTATTCTGTCATCCAAACGCACCCTAAGATATTTGTTTAGTTTCAACCTTGTGTTTGAATGTCATATTTCCATTTGTAGTGAGAGCTTGGATGTGTGCTTGAGTTAAGCTTTTGTCGAGTCCAGAGACCCATTAAGGCTAGACCTACCAAGGTTGGAGAGGGTTGAAGGTGAACCTTAGGAGAGGAGCGCCCCTTTCCTCAAATCGATCACAACTATCTTCCTACTCCCGTGAGCGATAGACAATCATATAAACCCCAGTGAAGAGAGAGATCACCACCGAGGTTTGTATAGGATTAGGGATTAATTATCTTGAGGAAGTTTCTAAACTAATTTTGGGAGTCTAGTTGATCATTCGGGTTTCCTAGAGTTTTAAGCATTCATAAGTGGTGTGAGGCAACAAGAATGATCATTGTCGAAGCCTTGTATAGGACTAGTCATCGGTTGTCTTGAGAAAGGAACCGGTGTGTCTTAGGATACCCCCGACCCAACTTGTCTCAATTAAGAAGCATTAGTTAAGTCTCACACCTTAGTGAAGTCCTAGGGGATTCCTTGTCCAAATGCATTATTTTCTTGTGTGACACTCCCTTGTCTGCTAATTACGTGCGATTTCAACCCAATCCTTATTTGTGTTAATTTAGCTTCTTTTATTCACTATTATTATCTAGTTAGATAGTAGAAGAATAGTTAGTACTATTACTCTCTAGTCCCTGTAGATTTAACTACATGACCCTCGAGTACTTTATTACTTCAACACTCGTGCACTTGCAGTTCACACACGCAAAAAAACGTGTCACTGCACAATAGTTTCAACTGCTAAGAATCCGATTTTACACAAGAAACAAAACACATTAAGGTAAAATATCATGGAGTTAGGTAACTTGAAGAGAAGAAGGAAATCCAAGTTATGTAGTGCTCCTATGAGGAACAACTTGCCAAGATTTTCACTAAGCTTTTGCTTAAAATTAGATTTGAGTTGCTAGGGAAAAGGCTTGGTATAAACAACTTGATCCTGTGGGCTCCTTTTTTTTTACCCGGCCTTAAATTAGGGTTAGACCGGTTAAAAAAATAATGGATCACAAATCAAATTTTAATTTTTTATGACTTCAAGATATTATGGATTTATGACTTCCATTTGGGGCAAGCCCCTAATGTTAATTACCCTGGACATTGTCATAGGAACCTACGATTATGAAATAAGTGTGAACAAAGAGACGAGTTGTGGTAATCAATTTCAATCATTTCAATAAATTTATATGTGAACATATAACTTTTATATATATATATATATATATATCATATAACGTTGCCTATGCCTTGTCACCACGTTGCATGCCTGTTGTCGCCTTGAGATATATATCTCATTATCGCTTTGAAATTTATGTATACTTTTTTTATTTTCCGCAGCTTCGAAATTATCATAAAATGACATTTGATGTTCTATGGATTATCCCTGCATCACCTTTCCTTGCTTTGGAATTTTTCGAACTCTCATTTCCATTACAATAGTTTCACATGGGATTTGAAACCCAAAAATTAGGACATGGGTATTCATTCTGAAAGAGATGAGCCCTTATACTTGCCAAGTTCAATCTTCTTTTTGATTGCATGATTCCAAGAATAGTGAAAACACCTCCAACGATTGTATGGGTATTAGTCATGAAGTGCAAGAGTGAAGAATTTTTTTTATTTAATTCATGATTATTGTAATGTTAATTTGAGAGGTCACAACCGATGTAACAAACTAACAGAATTTGGAAGGAAACATACACAGATCCCGGAACATTCCATCTGATTATCTATGATATTATAAATATATAGTTTAAGATGGAGCCAACATCAAAAGAACCCATTATAACTTTTATTATTATTTTATTTATTTTACTTGGACAATGTTGGGTTGTATTGCCTTCTTCAAACAAGGGCTTTTTTTTGGAATTCTTCTTTTTAATGCATGTAAGTTTGCATCCATACCAGAGCATGCTTCTCATTCTCTCTCTCTCTCTCTCTCTCTGGGAAATAAATAGGTGCATTTGATAGAGAATATATGGCAGGAACAAATAAATTGATTTAGCTGATAAAACAAATAAATTGGCCACAACAAGCTGAAGGAGAGTTTGAAAACAAAGTATATATAATCCTTTCTTTGGTATTTGGTGTACAAAATCATTAACTGACATGGCTATCAATTTAACCAACTTATCATTAATGAAAAGACCCTCAAAGTTTTCTTTCCACATAATTTGCATTTGAAACAAAACCATCCATATTAAAAAGAAAATAACTAAACTTGCAAGATTATCATCCGATACTGTTATTTCCAATAAATCACATGCATCATTAACTCCATAGATGTTCATGATAGCTTCCAGACTTGAAAATGCAGCAACTGTGTGGACATCAACCATATTTGCACCATGCTTTCTACAAGAAAACTCACATTCATGTAGTGAACTGCAAATTGGCTTACCAAGTGCAGTGAATCATCTTCGTCATCACCATGCAAATGCTTGAGCTTTAGGATCCAATGAAGGAGTCATTTCTTATGTTCTTGGCTTGTCATGTTTAGAATGCAAACATACTCAAATTGTTGTAACGCTTTCACAATTTGGCAGAACACAGTCTTCTTTTCAGGATTCAATATTCAACATTACTTGATTAAGACTCATAGAGCAATTGGACAATATTAGGGAGGAATAGTTGGTTTCAAGTTCTTATTAACAACAACAAAACTGCTTAGATGGGTGTCGTCACTAGACCTTTGTCCTTGTCTTCATCGGTACTTTGGGACTTGAGATATGAGTTTGCCATAATCAATAGCATCATCAATCTCTCCTGTCATTGCTAGTTTTAAGCTGGCCATCTTTCCTTCACCATAGTAAGAATTATCATAAGTAGTGGATCTATGCTTCCCAACTTGTCTTATTCCCTCAGTTGATGTTTAGGCTAATTTATTAGAAACCTCTCCAACCGTTGATCCACTTAGACATGGGCCCTTGACCATTCTTGCACCATTTTTATCATCATTACAAATAGCAACATGTTCTCGATCACTTTGTTTTTTCTTCATAAATTTGGTGTTAGGCTCAATTTCTTTTATGTCATCAGTGGAACCATCCATCTCATCAAGATTTGGTTACCTGGTATGCCTACTCCTGACAGACTTGGGAATTTATATATCACTGATCTTCACATCTTTAATATCATTAACACGAGGCCCACCATCCTGAGTAGCATTCACCTGATTGAAGCTTGGTTTAACATAAGGTACATGGAGGGACTTTATTCATCATCCTATCATAACCGTAGCTGAGTTGTCTTACTGGTTGCCTCTCATGGCCACTAGGATCTGACACATCTGTATACCTTGAAAATCTTTTAAAGAGAGTGTTATCTTGGATACAAATGTGTTGTAATCAAGTCCATGTGAGATGAGGTTGGCCACATCGTTCTTCAAAAACCTCAAAATCGCTTGCTTCGGCTTCATACATGCTGGCAATATCTCCAGGCTAAGCGACTACCAGCTATGCCGCATTAATGCCCTCCGATTTGTGGAGCTCTGGAGTGGGAGAACTTAGCAAGCACATTCAAGCCCGGATGGAGAAGGGATATGCATGAGAGGATCGTAGCGCCATCATTAGTGATGATGATGTCTCCGAATAAGGAGTAAATCATCTTGTCCACACCATGTTGACTAAGGCTAGTACTCACGGCGTTGGCGACGGCGGTAATAGTGGTGGCAACAGCATAGACAATCACAGCAGCAACAGCGCTACTAACGGCGTGTCACGCCCCAGCCCCATAGCTGGGCCCGCTAACAGATAGGCCACATACAATGGGTCTAGGCCCCACTGAGTGCAAGGCCTCAGACTTTAGACCTGATAAGACTCAACTTTAACAAGTAGAACAGGAAACAATAATACAGAACTATGAATAAAAGCAACAATATGGGCTGTAGCAGCACTATAGAGATACAGTGCCGCACATACAGTTTGCAAACCAAATTACAGACAGGATGCAAATCTTACTCACATAGGAAAATTCACTACAAGATCTTCAACCAATGACAGGAATACGACTCCAAGATAAACCAAACCCCCGATACTAGGCTTAATCTTCTCCTGCAAAAGAGGAAAATCATAGAGTGCACGAGCCACAAGGGCCTAGTAAGATCACAGAAATAACAGATAATACAGATATTGTAGAATAATTATAATCCAGACAGAAATACAGAAAATGTTCAGAATACATAAATAATCAGAATTACATAAAATATGCGAAAATAGACGTGTACATCTCCCTGACTAATAAACAGAAATCAATAGCGTGAGGTTGGATCTTTGACTGTGAAGTCGGAACAGAACATAACAGAATATCAACAGCCAGAGCCGGATCTTTGATCGCAGTTGAAATGGACACTCATGTCTAGTAGCGCTACCATAAAAAACATGTGCACATGGCTAGGACTTACTCCTCCTAGCTAGGTGAGCCAGGAAAGGAGATGTACTAAAACCACAAAAATACAAAGTACAAACAGAGAAAATACCGAATAATTCACTTGACAAAATAATTAACTTAAATAATTAAATAGATAATAAATACAAAATAATAAAATAAAATACCAAATAAATATTGCAAGAACAAGATAAATAAATAAATAAATAACCACACACCAAATTGACGAATTTTACAGGTGCGAGAGCCTACCTGGTTTTGAGCTACGACGTTAGGTTCAATAAATCCTGCAAACCCTCTCGTTACAATATCTACCCAACTAAAGATGTACTTAGATTTACAAGCCTTGGGCCGGACCTTAACAACTAAAAACCCAACCTTACTCAACAATAAAAAGATCTCAAAACTAACAAAGCAACAGAACAGCCATGCGCATTTAAATATGCATATATAAATATTACAACTAACATGAATGATTTAAGAAGAAAGTGGCATGCAAAAAATAAAAATAAAAATACTTATAATGCTGCACTCACTCTTCAAATAAATAAATCTAGAACAATAGTATGCTTAGACTGAATACACAATATATACTAACAACTGAATGTTTTCAAGGGAGTTAAATAATTAAGCCAACTGAGAATCGACTATATATATATATATATACTCCAGAAAAGCCCAGTAATAAAATCATAGCATGTTAAAAAATCTCAACACTAATAATCAAGATTAATACATGCTTCAATATATATACATAACATACATATATATATATATATATATATATATAACTCTATTTTCCAAATATTCCAAAAAAACAAAAAAACTAAAATGAAATCGCCAGGTAGTGGAAAGATTCTCAACACAAAAGAAAAATTCAGAGATTTAAAATATAACAAATTAACATTAAATATATATATATATATATATATCAACAATTATATATCAACCCAAAACACTATCCAGAAGATAAAATATGTAGCAAGGATACAAACATGTAGAAATCTTCTAAGAAAGATAAAATATAGGAATCTCAAGAGATAATCTTGGAGGCAAAAAATAAAATTTTTTGTTACAAGTTAAAACATATTTGGTATTTAAACATCTCCACACAAGATATTATAAAGCTGCATAAATTTGAGGTAAAAAAAAAGGGTGGCATGGGAGGATACAAATACACAAGTAAAACATGGTGCAAGATCTTCAACTCAACCACACTAAGCTGCAGAATTTACTTAACAACCAAGTACTCCATCAAGACCCAAAACCTACCTCTAACTTGACGATGAGTAGCCGGTGGAGATGCGTCTTCAACCACTGAGCTTCCAAAAACAAAACCGAGTCCAAGGAAAGATTGAGTTGATGAAGAAGAAGGATGGTTTGAAGGAGAAGAAAGCCTTCTTCAACCAAGCCACAAATAAACCTCACTAATCACGAATAACTCCAATAATGTTGCAGACCAGATTTGCCAATCACGAGCAAAAAGACAAAAACGTGGGCTCAGTTGCCACGAGATTTCTAGCACAAAGAAACACTTGAGGTTTCCAAACTTCGGTCAAAGTGGTCAAAGAAAGGTGAGCATTTGTCAGGCAACGGCAGCGGGCAGTAGCAATGGCATCAATGATGGCAACGACGGCTTCAATATATATATGTATATATTTTGGGTATGAGCAATGGCAACCACGGCGGATTCTATTTAAATATTTGTGTTAACGTTTAACGTTTAAATTTATAATTTATCATTTAAAAACTTTATATCTTTGCTTAAAATATTGATTTTTTTCCTTTAAACTAAAGTGTTCGCAGGTGGCAGATGGGAAGTTATGGTATCCTATGCACAAGAATTAATGACGTCATTAAGTTTTCTAAAATTTAACATAAATATCGGAAGACCCCTTCCTCATTATCAGTCAAGCTCGGTCCCCCGTGCGTTTCTCTTTTTTTCTTGGATCTGAAGTGTCAACCGGCTTGTGGACTTCACACCATAAATAAGAAGGAAGACCCCTTCCCCTAGGCACCCCCTCTTCCTCCTCCTCCTCCTCTACTTCTTCTCGGATGAGTTTCTTCTTCATGTGTCCAGGATATTCGCTTCAGTCAGACCACATTTTTGAGATCAACTCTATCTTAAAGGATATGTCATGATCATCCTCTTCTGGAGAATCAATCAGCCGTAATCACGCAACAAGTTAAACTATCTTTTCTTGCCCAAGTCAAAATACCCGCGTAATTTCTTGAATCCGGAGGATTCTCCATTGAAGGATAACGGGCAAGCAATTAAGCGGGCATTTTGACTTGAGCAAGAAAAGAAAGTTTTCAATTATTGCTTGATTGCGGAGGATTCTCCAGAGGAGGATGACCATGACACATCCTTTAAGACGGAGTTGATATTTATCACTTGAGAATTATTCTTATCCTTTGAAAGCTTTTCTTTACTGTGCAAACATCATTGTCTGCGTTTAACTATCTCACTCTTCATTTAAATTCTAATGTTATCGTTTAAATATAATTTTGTCTATTTAAATATCAGTGTCTTTATTTAACCTTGTTTAAGTGTTCGTGTTCTACGTTGTACAGGTTCAAGTTAATGCACATGTTATGAAACCGCCGTGAGCAAGCGAACAAATGGGAGACGTACTTATGCCTGGACATACATTCGAAGTTAGAGATACTTGTTGAGGAAAGTTGAAATCTTCATGTTGGTTGTTGTGTCGATGATCTTAATAGATGAAAGAGGATCGAGTCGCAAGTGTCCGAGGTCTGACCAGGCATTTGTAAATGTTTAAATATTTTAAATGAAACAAACTTATTTGAGTGTCAACTTTTGATATTTAAACAGAGACATTCTCTCGTGATGTTTTACTTTAACATTTTGAGAAACAAAAACGACATTGTAAATAAACAAAAAGTTAAACAAAAACGCTTATTATTTAAACAGTGACAACGGTATTTAAACCAAAAACAATGATATTTAAAGAGTGAAACAATTTTGTTTAAACAGAGACAATATTTTTTAAACAGATAAACTTAGAAATCGAACAATGAAATGATATTTAAACAAAATCAGTTATATTTAAATGAGATTCAATGTTATTTACACAGTATATGTGTCGTGAATAAAGAGGATGTTGCCGTTGAGGGAGGGGGTGCCATTAAGTGAACGGCGTCGAGGGCACATTCAATTTAAACAATAATATATATTTTTAACTATCAATGTCTTTATTTAACCTTGTTTAATTGTTCGTGTTCTACATTGTACAGGTTCAAGTTGATGCGCATGTTATGCAACCACCGTGAGCAAGCGAACAAATAGGAGACCTACTTATGCCTAAACATACATTCGAGGGTAGAGATACTTGTTGAGGATAGTCGAAATCTTCGTGTTGGTCATTGTGTCGATGATCGTTATGAAGTGATTGACCAATACAACAACTCTGTAGATCTTGGCATCAGAACTTGCTCATGCCACATGTTGCAAGTTTATGGTATCCCTTGCAAACACGCTTGCGCTGCAATAATGCAGACAGACACTAACGTTCATCAATTTATTAGCGGCTACTTCACCGTCGAGAATTACAAACTGGCTTATAAAGAATCTGTATTCCGCATACCCGACGATGACAAGCCTACGGATGAAAATCGTGAACTGCATTTGCGACCGCCTGTGACGAGAAGCCAACCTGGGTGTCCTAAACGAAAGAGGATCGAGTAGCAAGTGTTTGAGGTCCACGAGTTTCATTGCAGCCGTTGTCACGGCTCCGGTCACAATCGTAGATCTTGCAATGAAACTGTTGCCGACTAGGCATTGTAAATAAACATATTTTTAAAAAGAAACAAACTTAATTGAGTCCCAACTTTTGATATTTAAACAGAGAAACTCTTATTTTTAACAGGTAACACATATATTTAAATGGAGAAATGATTATTTTAAAAGATACTACTAAATTTAACATATTATCCTATGTTGTTTTTTTAAACAAAGACTAATTTATTTTAAACATAAACACTAATATTTAAACAATAAAATTGAAAGTTAAACAAAGAAAGCCAATTACATAAGTATATAGACTAGTAAATTTACATTGAAAAATTTGTCATGTTCTTCGAAAACAATGAATTGAATTTAAATTTATAACGACATCATCGATTTACATTTGAAAACAAACAAGATCATGGCAATTCTATTTCCCCGTAGTCGAAGACGCCCCTTTCTCAGTGATGCCTGCTACCTTCCCTTCCTCAAGTATGCGGGCAACATACTTTAATCTCAGATAAGAGATGTATGTTTGCGGTAGCCATAGCTTTTCATCGTTGAGTAATTGCTCGATAAACCGCATGACATAGACGGCGCAGTCGACACTTTCTATTTTTTGTCGTGGGGTTTCAACGTTGAGGTATATAATTTGAGATTAGAATACTGATTATTTACCAAACACTATTAGTCAAACTCTATTTATCAAAGAACTTACCTAGTCTTTATCATACTCCTCACTTTGGCATGAAGAATAATGCATGTATTCTTGTTTGTTATTGTTAATGACCACGGCATAGAAGTGGCCATTCATGATTATCGGGAGGATGGCAATGTCCACATCATGCAGCTTGCGCGTGGCATCTCCGATCATAGCGAAAGTCGTGTCAGCCACGTCTTCCTACTTTGACATAAGCAGCGCCAGTGGTCGTGTGATGGAGGCGCGCTTCTTATAAGGATATGGTACTCTGCTCAGCGACTTTTGCATTATTCATACGAAAGCGTCCATCACATCGCCTGAGACCATCTCCTTCCCCTCAAGCAACGTGAATAGTCTGGCCCGTGTGGTGCTGAGAAAGTCATTCATCCACACGATAGTCCTATGTTTAAATGGTAATATATATAATTAAACGACATTGTACATATTTAAATGATATAGCAAATATTTAAATGGTACGTATATAAATTAAATGTTAACATACAAATTTTAAAAATAACATAAAAGCTTCAAACTTACTTGTCCATAGAGCAGTTGAGGAAGATCCTTATCAACTCCTGCTCGAATTTGTTGAGGCGCAATTGTCCCAAGGTATTTTTTTCTTCTTTGGAATAAAGTCTTTCTCAACTTCTTCATATTGTTGGTTAGCATGGATCATATCTCTCGTTGCTTTTTTGGTGGCGTTCCCTTGCCCCTCATCAACAGCTGTTTTGGGATCATCATACGGTACTGTTGTTGATGGTTGTCGATGTTCAGTACCAGCAGCATCATCCTTCGATGCGGACATGACAACAACATCAACCAGAGACATATCCTTACATAATTCTTGTTGTTGTGGGATTGTGTCTGCCTTCAATGCGGCACTGTCGGCCGCTAGTTCTACTGTGGCCATAATTTCATTAACAACAAAGTCAACGCTCTTCTCAGCCACGACCACAGTGACAGCATGAATGGGAGACACACCCTTAGCTGGTTCTTGTTTTTCAGAGATAGTGTCCACCTTTGATGCCGCACTATCGGCCGCCGGTTCCACCGTGACGGGGATTTTGTTGACAACGGAGTCAAAGATCTTATCAACCGCTGCAATGGCAACATCATCTATAATCTTTTCCACCATGACGGGCATGTCATCAACAGTGACAGACTCAATAATAGCATCAATACTGCAATGACAACATCACCTGCGCCCATGCGTATCGCCCATGCCAGGTAGATCATCGACATAATCAACGATCCAATTCGGAACCGAGTCTGAGGTATTTGGGAAGAGGATTGTACTAATGAGATACACCATTAGGAGTTTGGCAAAAAAATTTTCTTCTGCCCTCTATTGAACAAGTTGCTCAAGAGTGCTCTTGATGGAATCTCTGTGTCTCTCGTAGGTTTTTGATAAATACCTTTCTTCAAAAGCTGAGCGTGTTTTCTTCTTCTGAAACACGATTGCTTCTCCATCGCAACACAGACCAAGAACGAGGGCCGCATCTTCAGGCCTGAAACTCAGCAGGCTTTCCCCGATCCTGAATTTATTGGTGCGGCCATCGTACCTTTGTAATAGAGAATCAAGAAGGGCCCTCTCTTGGAATACAGCTTCCAGCTCAATAAATGCTGCAAATGGTGTCCTTCGAATGATCTCCCAGTGTCGAGGGGTCATATGAACTTTCAATTCAGCCAAGGTCTCCACTACAGGTATCAAGTAGCATCGCCCAATTACTAGGTTGACCGCCATAATCACAAGCCTGCGACAATAACAACACATTCAGCAGTATTCACAAATTTTTAAGCGGAATATAAGGTTTAAAACGGTAACCTCTCAATTCTTAAACAGAGATATCACTTGTTAAATAGAGACCTAGTTTCTTAAACAGAGACGACAATTTTTAAACGGCAACCTCTCTTTTCTTAAACGGAAACCTCATTTGTAAAACTAGAACCATATCAAATCAAAGAGGAAACGTATATTATAAACATTACACAAATCATAACAATCGAAAAACTATTTCGATCATGTACATAGACGAAAATGTAAAACAAAACAAAACCCTAGTCGAGAAATCTCCTTGCAGACTAACCAAACCCCTGCCGAGAAATCCCCCTGCAGACTTCAATATCTTCCAATAAAAACAGAACCACAAAACAAAACTGAAAAATCTTTCTTTGTAACTGAATAGTTAACATGAAACCATAATCAATACCTTAGATTACAAACTGATGAAATGGCGAATACTTGCGCGAGACTTCTCTTTCGAGATACCGGTGGAAAGGGAAAAGCTAAAATTACAGAGGATGTGCCGGTAGAGACAACTTCGGAAAAGGAAAGCCTGAAGACGCGAGTTGAGAAAAAAAAATGTATACAGTTCCTGTAAAGTCGTCTCTTGGGATTATCCTAAGAAACCCCCCACTTCCTATGAAAGCCGTCGAAAATGGTTGTAGTGCCATGACTTCCCATGCAAGGGCAATTTCATCCATAAAATTTAAAAATAACTCCATTAACCACCATTACATAGTTTGGGGTTTGGAAAACATTGAGTTTAAAAGGAAGGGGTTTTTAGGGATTTCCAAACTAAAGGGTGTTTTTGGCAATATTGCAAACTTAGGGGTTTGTTTTGGCAATTTCCACATATATATATATATATATATATTATATTTTATATTTAAAATTTTTTTATTTATAATTTTATCTTTATATTATTTTATATTTATAATTTTTTTATATTTATAATTTATATATTTTTATATATTTTCTTTATATGATTTGATTTATATATATTATTATTTTTATATATTATCTTTAATTGATTCTATTATATATATTTTTTATTTATTTATTATTATATATATTATTTTTTAATTTATTTTATTTTATTTTATTATTATTCTTATTATTTTTTTTATTTGATTGCTTTTTTTATTATATATATATATTTTTTTTTTATTTATTTTATTATATATTTTTTATCTTATTTGATTTATTTTATTTTAATTTATTTTATTATATAATATTTTTATCTGATTTTTTTAATAGATTTTAATTTATTTTATCTTTTATCTTATTTGGAAAAAAATTAATTCAATTTAGTATATATATTCCTCGTTATTTGTGTTCACTAAGTAATCTTGAGATTTAAATGTTTTAGATCATCTCATGATATGTACTCTTAGCTGATCTTGGGATTTGAATCTATTAGATCGCCTCGAGATCTTTGTTCTCACCTGATCTTGACATTTAGATCACTTTGAGATTTGTGCTCTTAGCTGATCTTGAGATTTGAAAATTTTGGATCACCTTTAGTGCTCTTAGCTAATCCTAGGATTTGAATATTTTAGATCACCTCGAGATTTATGCTCTCGGTAGATCTTGAGATTTGAATATTTTAGATCGCCTTGAGATCAATGCTCTTAGCTAATCCAGAGATTTGAATATTTTAGATCTTCTCAAGATATGTGCTCTCGATGGATCCAGAAATTTGTGTATTTTAGATCAACTCGAGATATGTGCTCTTGGCAAATCCAGAGATTTGTGTATTTTAGATCCCCTTGAGATATGTGCTCTGAGCGGATCTAAAGATTTGAATATTTTGGATTGCCTCAAGATATATACTCTTGGCTAATCCTAAGATTTGAATATTTCATATCGCCTCAAGATATGTGCTCTTAACGGATTCAGAGATTTGTGTATTTTAGATCGCCTCAAGATCAGTGCTCTTAGCTGATCCTGAGATTTGGGTATTTTAGATCGCCTCGAGATATGTGCTCTCGGCGGATCTTGAATATATCCAAATATTATGAAATTTATTTATCTTAACCACATATTGTCCTAATTCGATTATGATTTGGCTATATGTGATTTTAAAGTTTTGATTTGATTTAAATTAGGACATGCAAATTTTTTATATAAACAAATCCCAAGGAGGAGTGAAAACTAAAGTGAAGACTTTGAAGTAGTTGTGAAGATGCAGAAGTAGCCTCAAATTGTTAGCTAATTTTTAGCGATTAGTTTAGCAGAGCCTTTAAATGAGGCTTGACTAAATTTTTCTTTAGCTCATGTACAAAATCAATTTATTATTTTTGTAACCAATAGAAGGTTTTCTAACTACCATTCACAAATATATTTTAATTTTTCTTTCTCCTATTAAACTTCACATTTTGGTTCTCTATTTCTTGGTTCAATACTTGTAGTATCTCATCCCCAACTTGATCTTTGTAAATCTTCCCAGGAAACAAATTTTTGAAATGAAAGTTTTGTAAATCTCAAACAAACCTTACAACTAAAAATATAAATATTCACCTTATTATTTTTCAGCAAGTATAAGCTCCTTGATAATCTATGCTACATGGTAAGTGACAACCACACCATGTATGTCATCTTCTTTTTCTAACACATTCATTGTCTTTGTAAGCAAACTATGTCTGACCTTTCATGAATGATTTACCTTACCATCATCACATATAATTAGGGCTTTAAACAAGCCAAGCTTTGCCATGTTCAAGCTCAACTCGTCACTATTTTAACTAAGCTCAAGCTTGAGCCAAACTTATTTTGAGCTTCATTTGTCCCTCTTGAGCTAGCCTCATTAAAAAAATTTGAGTCTTGGGCTCAACTCATTATCCTAATTATGGCTTAGTTATTTAGTTATTTATTTATTTATAATTTAATAAAGGGTTGATTAAAGCTTGTTTAATGAATCATTATTAGGTTCAGATTAGCTAGTTTGAGCTTGAGGTTCATTTTAGTAAAAGAATTATTTAAGCTTGTTTAAAGAATCATTAAAGGCTTGGATCACATTCAAGCAAGAGTTCAATCTCATTAAAAGCCTCATTAAACAAGTTAACAATAACAATAATAAAAAATAAATAAATATTGGAATACAACTATCCATAATTTTCTATATCCATATAGCATAAAACCATTCATCATATTCATCCATATCAACATGATCACATAAAGATTAAAATCATGCACAACATAATTAATCCAGTAATAGACCATGTACATTAATCAAGCCTTGACATAATTCAGACATCAATATAATCAAGTCTAAAATTAATTAAAAAAAATCACATGCAATGATCACATAAATATTCAACTCATACATAACATTATTAGTCTAAACATCAAAATAAACCACATTCATCAATCATATCATGACATAATTCAAACATCAACATAATCAAGTCTGCAATTGAAAAAAAAAATCATAACATGTAACAAGGTCTTCTCATAGTGATAATTTCTTTGCTTCTACAGTATTGGAATTCCTACAGCACATAAACCATTATTGACTATAAGTTAATATATATACTAATGGAACTCAAAATTTGATTACAAAAGTAAACTCGATACCTTCATTAAAGCATTTAATTTGCAAGTAGAAACTTCATTCATGGCAAAAAGATTTCTTTGATCTCATCCATAACCTAAGTAAAAGAAAAGAAAATATTAAATTTTGAATGTAAGTATGAATATCAATCAATAAATATATCTATAATTAAATTTAACAAAGATAGAAATAGAGAAAAACTACCTTTGCTTTTTTAATACAATAAAAGCTCTGAAGTCAATCTTCCCCACAGAGTAGTGCTTGTATAGAAACGGTAGCTAAAAATGAGTGGTGTCACTCAATTACTCTTCCACCGACACTAAAATCAAATTTCGAAGTGCCACTGTGGAGATATAAATTGACAAGAAATCACATGCCATCTTTAACAAGGTTCTAAACTTCAAAGTATTCAAATTGGGTTAATTTTTTGAGAAGTTATCAAACTATGGGGTCATTTTCATTTTTTGAGTCTAAACTTCAATTTAATTTAAAATGGTTATCCAACTTCTATTCTGTTTCACCGGGAGGTTACCTGAGAGATTCTGATAAATTATGATGAGCTGGAAGCTGGAAAGTCTATGTCACCACTTGAATGACATGTTGGCATGCCTAACTAACAAAGCCATGTCACCTAATGTTGGCCATGTCATTGGTCATCTTCAACGTTGGCCTTCCCTCACATGTGAGAAGCTACATCCACTCAGTCGATCACCATCAAGTTCTTCATGACTATGATTGAGAGAGAGAAGTAGTGACAAGGAGTTATAAGGGGTTCAGATCAAGGTTTCCTTCTCCATTTCAGTTAGGGATAGGTAGACTGCTAACGAAGGAGGAGGAAATCATGGTCACCGGCAAGCTTGCCCTAGCTCTCTCTCTCTCTCTCTCTCTGATGATTATATTATGATTTAATTGTTGGAATTCACTAGATTTGGTTTGAGATATCATCTGAAGAAACGGCCACCATCTTCTCTTTCTCGGTCCGAGAACGGAAAGGTATGGATGGCAACCTCTAAAGAAAAGATGCCCTTTTCTCCAAGAATGAAGAAAGGGATTTTTAGACACGTGGATGCTTGTTCTACAAGTGGTGAATGCCAACATGGATGATGACGAGCCCAATATTTTCTCACTCAAGTGTTCATATAGATTGTTCTATTGTCCAACTAATCATAATTTGGTCAGAATCTCTCGGGTAACCACCGATGTAACAGGATAGAAGTTGGGTAAGCATTTTTATTCAAATTAAAGTTTGGACCCCCAAAATAAAAATGACCCATAGTTTGGTATCCTCTCAAAAAATTTACCCTATTTAAATTCCACCATTCTATTGCATCAAATTGCAACGCCTCATTTGAAGCACACATATACACTTCCTCTTTCAAGTATACATCTAATTCACACTTAACATGTTGAATGTATTAAGCATGCTAATATAACTATCAAAAGCTTTGCCATGACTAACAACACCTTTGCCTTTATCACTTCCACTAGCAGAATCACCACCTTTACTTAGTTGAAGATTCTCTTGACTATTATCAATTCTTGATTTATGAGCTGCAACATAATTCTCATAAGTCCTATAAAGAGATCCTCTCAGATAATTGATATGGAAATCAACATCTTCTTGTGCATGCAAAGTGGAAGAATAATATTTAATAATCTTCATCTTGTTTCTTGTGTCTAAAATAGCTGCAATATATATCAGTAAATTACCACTTCCCCAATATTTGTTATACTTATAATTGTTTATCTCTCTTACCATTCCTCTTCTTTGCTCATTTTCAAAATCAAGCTTCTCATCAAAAATTGTTTTAATCCTTTAAAGTTCTAGAAGAAATAAATTTAAAGTTGCATATTCTGATCCTGAAACAATATTGGTAGCCACTTTGAAAACTCTAAAAAAGCACAAACTTCTTCTCATTTTGCCCACTCCTCAAGACAAGGCAAATACTTCTAGTTTTCATTTGTTTTATGGTATCGAGGAAAATCATCATTGAACCCCAAAATAGTAGACAACAATCATATGTAACATTCCTTCTATTTCAACAACCTAAAATCAACTTCTTTGAAGGCAAATGCAATTGTTTAGTTATATCACTAAAATTCATAAGATTTGACAATGACCCTACAAAAAATTTACCACTTTCCTGCACTTTAAAAATTATATCTTCAATTGCAGAAAGTCCATCTTTTACCAATAAATTGATTAGGTGTGTGCAACATCTTACATGAAACAACACCTCCCAAGTGTAAGCCTATCTTGATAATTGAGGCTTTACTTCAATAACCATATAGCAACTTCATTATAAAATGCATTATCTATAGTAAAATTGCAAATGTTTTTTTTCAATTCCCCATTCCAACAAATATTTATAAACTTTATTAGAAATTACTATACACATGTGTGGAGGTGGACAATCACAAAAGGTTATGATTTTCTTTTGTAATTTAAAATTTGAATCAACAAAATGATATGTCAACATCATATATTAAATATTTTCACCGGACTTCAATTGGTTGTCAAACAAACTTTATCAACACTTGCCAATAATGCTTTTATTTCCTTCTCTAATTCATGAGCACTCATGCAATCATTTTAAAGTGTAGCCCTTGAAAGCCTTTGGAAGTGAGGTATAGCAAACTTCATCAACAATGTAAACAGTGCATACTCCGCAAAATTATAAGGTAACTCATGAACCATAACCATATGAGCCAATATTTCTCTAACTCTTGCATGATCATACTTCAAATTTTGCACACCACTAATTTTCGCATAATGGGATGAAAACAAAGATAAACTTTACTGACCTAATAGTGAATGTTGCCCATGGACAACTCTCCAAGTGTCTTAAAAATGTTGATGCAACACCAGCTTGGTTAAGGAAAACTTTTACAATGCATACACTCCACTTTCTTCACCCTTTCTAAAGTGATTACTTCCTTGAATTTGTCCCACACCTTAGATGCCTCCTTTCTTTCTTTTTTTTCCTCAAAATGATGCTCCTCTTTTTCCACATGTTCAACATCAAGTGTGTTGTTCGCTTCAATAGTTAGACTCGTACATGACTCTTGATTTGATGAAGTATGAAGTGCCTTTGACATGTCTGAAAATACATCATCAAATATATGTTAAAACTATTTTGTTAGTGATGATGATCTTGTTCACTATCAAAATAACAAAGCAAGAACAGAGTGTGTTTAATTGATACAATTTGGCGACATAAATATATGTAATGTTTTACTCCATTTTCAACATGACAAATGTTCTAATTTAAGACATAACATGTCCTTCCATTGGAGCATACACACATATTCATGGTTGAGCTCAATGTCATAACAATGAAAATTCTAAGTTCATTAACTTGTGCCTGATTCTAATAAGGTAGTATGAATTTTTTATATGAGTTTGATTGCATTAGCTAGAAAATTAGAAGAGGACTTGGTACATGGCTCCAAGGATTTGGTTTAACCAATACCCTAATGTCAGAGATGTTATTGCACCATAAGTCATTGCTTAATATTGATAGGGTAGCCATTGCTTAAAATCAAATGAAGAAGTAATTACTTCTTATGCAAAGGATCTAAAGTCCTTGGATTTTACCTTTTGGATATCCACTTATGCTAATCATGAGTGTATAAATAAGTATTAGATGATCATTGAAAAGAATAGAGAAGAAGGTGCTCAATCCAATAACCAAAAAAAGTAAAGGACAAAAAGAGGTGATCTACAAAAATATGAAAATAACAAAGAAGGAATACAAAACCATGAACATTTTAAAGCTCGATCTTAAGCATGTAGAGAGATTGATCGTGGAAGTCGGCTTAAGTAGTTTTTCAAGTTTCCAAAGTTGAAGGCAGTGAGGCGAGCTCAACCTCAGATAGTCTTTATTCTCTTTGCAAGCCCTGCGTGGAGGTAAGGCAAGCAGCAAGAGGCAATGGTGACAGTGACTGCTATTGTGAATGATGATAATGAGATGATGGTGGCACAAAGAGATAGAGTTATTGGTTTCGATTAGGGTTGGGAAGCCGACAAGCTAGGAAGTGGGAATTGATAATTTGAAAGCAATTTGCAAGGATAACTCTAGTAAATATGGGTGTAAATGATGCATCACTACTTGAAAACTACTTAAGTTCGAACTAGACTCAATCATGGTCGAGCTGAGCTCAAGCTCTAGTAGCTCGAGTAGTCGAGAGAGCCGAGTTTGAGTATCTTAATACTTGATCTGAGTGCTCAGAAGCCTAATGGAGTAGTGATATATATATATATAATTTTATACTAAAATTATAATTTTACCCTCCAATAATATTTAAACCTTTAAAATACCTTTTCTTACTCCAAAATGGGTAAATATATTAAAACTTAAAAAAAATGAAAAAAAAAAAGACTCTAAATTACCTTTTCATTTAAAAAACCCCTAACACTCTCTCTCTCTCTCTCTCTCTCTCTCTCTCCATCCCCCCTTCCCCTCCCCCTCTCCCTGGTCTTTTGGTTTTTCACTCTATCAAGCGATTCAAACCCCTCAAATCTTTTGGTTTTCACTCTATCAAAAGAAAACAAGCATCGTTCTTTGCGTTTGATCCAACACATCAATCAAGTTTTCATTTTTCTTCCATGTTTTTTTTTCTTTTTTTTTTTTAATTTCACTTGTAAATTTTCAGCATTTTTATAGTGATTAATTTGTGGGTACTAGGATTTGGTTATTTTGAAAATTAAAATGTAAAATGTGGCATTTTAAATGATAGGAAGTTAGGAACAATTGACTGAGTCTTTTATTGCTAGTAATTGGAAGACAAATGAGCTTGAATTGTCCATTTTCAGAGGAATTATGAAATGCTATCATAATAAAGTGATAAACAATCTCCTTTGTGGGTATTATTGATCTACATAATGCTATGATGAGGTTTAATTGACAATGATGGTCAGGAGAATAATGTCATAGTTAAGTCAAATGACCAAAGGACCACAGGATGATGGAATGTATGCAATTTGGTGCATTACCTTTATGCACATTAGATGCAGATTAATGGTATGGTCAAGTCACTTTGGAAGACCATGAGAAGACTTAACATAGAACATATGGAATGTTTCAATTTTTAGCCTCGTCTTTATATAGATTAAATGCAATGTATCCACCTTGAATTTGATCATAAATATCCTGCATCAAGTTTCATTATTATTGTTGTTGTTTTGCATAAATTTTGTGTTAATTTTTATGAAAAGATAAAATTTTAAATATGATGATTTGGGACATACATGCACCAACATATGATAATTTTTTAATTTGCTAATGACTTTGTATTCAATAATTAATAGCATTTGCTGTTATGTTTTTGGCTTATTTTGATACATAAATGTTTAGCATGAAGGTTCTTTTGACAAATTGATTGAATGAACCTTTAGTTGTTGATAAGATTTTTGTTAAGCACATAATCAAACATCTTTGTCAGAGATAGATCTACAACCCTCCTATAAAATCCACAAAATTTTATTGTGATCTCCAATATCATCATCTATTTATTTTTCAGTTGAAACTAAGAGCCAACCAATAGATGAAAGTAGCAAAACAAGAGATTCCAGCCAAGAGGTGATCATCTTTAAGCTAACCCATTTCTTTCACAAATTTCTCCGAAAATTATAAGCAATTTAGAGCTTATGTTTTCTTAGCAATTTGATCTTCTTTTATTTATATTTATTTGTTTGTTTATTTTTGTAGCATTTTTGTAGCATTTTTGTAACTCCTTAACTTCTCATACACACATGTACGAGGTCTAGTCATTAACACTCCATTTATCTACGTTTTATATTTATTCATATATGTATATGTAGTCTTTAATACTGTGTGTTTAGATTTTTCATAAAGTTTTTTATATCATTTATATAATATTCACTTTGGACCACATAGGTTCTTCCAATTATTTTAAATAGTAGCCATCCTTCACCTTTCAACTATTCTCTTACCTTACTTTAGCATAACATCCATCTATTATATATATATATATATATATATATATATATATTAACTTCTTCTAAACTACATTGTATTAATTATGTTTGCTATGTATTTTATCAAAATTTTAGAGTTGTAGATACTTATATGTGAAGTGGTAATTGATATGCCGTTTGCATACTCGATCATGTTTTTAAGATTTTAAAATTTAATTATTTTTTATAATCTATGTGTTATTCAAATATTAATTAAAATGTTAAATTATTAAAATATAGGCTGATTTTTTATTTTTTTTGGTGATAGGTAACATGTCAACAAGCACGCACAATGTCTTTACACCATTTCAACCTAGAGCAAATTCATCTACTAGTCAGGCTACGTTAGATGCTGATTCCACCATAAATGCAAGTTTAGATGGTGACGAAACCACTAATCCCAATGATAAAGAATGTGATGCTATTGACGTTGATGATGGAGAGGATGAGGAGGCTGTTTATATATAAATAATATAATATATGTTCTAATAGAGTCCAATATCCTAATGGAACCCAAATCTCAATTTAATTTAAATTCTAATATATTCTAATCATAGATATATTTAGAATTAAAATTTAATTATCCTAATCTTAATTTTAATTGATTATTTAGTTGCCTTGGACTAGAATACCAATCCCGAGGCGAACAAAAAAAATGCAAATTACAAATTGCCCCTGAGAACATATCTCAAGGCAAATAAAAGAATGGAAATTATAAAATTTCCCCTGAGAATTTTTCTCGAGGCATAAATGCAAATTACAAAAGCACCCTTGAGAACATATCTCGAAGCAATCTCAAATCTTAGGAAAGCCCAAGTACGCATCTCGAGTCGATCCTAAATTTCATATAGCCTAAATACATATCTCGAGGCAACCTGAGAAAGTGCAAATCCCGAAGCGCCTAAATACATATCCTAATGCAAATTGATTTTTTTTAATTTAATTAAATTTCAAAATTTTAATTAAAAATTTGAAATTTGAATTTTTAGTCCTCATCTCGACTTGGTTGTGATTTGACAGAAAGGTTGGGTGGAAAAGATAATTAAATCTTTTTAATTTTTAATTTTGAATTTAATTTAATCTTCATATCGACTTGGTTGTGATTTGACGAAGAGGTTGGGTGGAAAAAGATGAGATCGAATGTTTTTAAAAAGGGAGGGACCGACAAGGAGAAGGGGAAGAATTTAGAGGGGGAATTTAGGAAAAAACAAAAAGAGAGGAAAAAGAAGAAAAAAAGGTTTCTCTTTCTCATCTTATGCTTATATATATATATATATATATATATATATATATAATATATGTTAAAAAAATAAAAAAAGGATTTTGTCACTTGCTGTCTGCTGCTCATCGCTACTGCCTGTCAATAAAGCCGTCATCGTGGTTGAGTGGATGAGATAATGCCGCCAATCATGTCTGAAGCTTCCCGTCACCATTGTGGCTGCTCATCGCTGATGCTGCTCGTAGTTGCTGCTGCTCGCCGCAGCCGTTGCCATCATTGCCGGCCATTATCGCCATCACCATAATCTCCACCAGCTGAAAAAAAGAAGGATAGGACATAGAGGGAAGAAGTTGAAGGTCTCGGAGCAGAAGATGATGGACAAGGGGGCGACGGCCAAAAAAAATAAAAAAAAAAGTAGAGAAGATTTTAAAAAATTAAAAAAAAAAGGAAAGGAAAAAAATTAGAAGAGAAGAAGAACTAAAAAAAATGCATGTATTCCTTTTCCCTCGTGCTCTCTCTACCCCATTTTCGAGAGCTCATGCTATCTCTCTTTCTCCGTCAAACCCTCCGCCATGGATCCCCTCTAAGATCCTTTCATCAGTGGCACCGGTGGCTCCTCATCGTCGGTCACCTTCTTGGCAGACCACGGTTGGCGAAAGGTTTCGTACGTGAGACACCAGCGTCGACCGAACCCAGCCTATGTTGCCGACCAACGTTGTTGCCATTACTGTTTACTGTCGTTGATAGTGTTGTCATGATCTCCACTGTCATTATCATCGCTGCGGTTGCTGCTGCTGTTGCAATGATTGTCCAGGTTCCAAGTAGTCATCTCATTCCTCCCCTGTTGGCATGAATGAAGGCTGCAGAGTAGAAGCAGATGAAGTTGAAGCATGAAAGGTTATCTGAAGATTAAATTGGAAGGTCAGGATTTATTCATCAAGGGTTGTTGTACTAGTTCTAGGCATGTGTGTGGTTACTTTGTAAGCTGGTTAGACTTAACCCAGTTTAGTTATTTGTGTCTCTAGTCCATTGTGTAGTCTGTCCTTATTAAAGGGTTATGTATGATGAACTGAGATAATGAATTACAAAAAGACAGTGAGTGGGGGTAGGTGAGAACAAGTGGAATGGGTGAATGCCAGTGAGTGGAGCTACTGTTCTTCTTCTTTGTCTGAATGTTCTAATCTTTGCTTGATCAGTGAGTTGTTCTTGGTTTTTGTGATCCTTGTTTGCTATCAAGTTGGTATCCGAGCTAGGTTGAAGATCTCCTGCATTATAGAGGTAACTTCTCAGTTTGTTTGTAATGACTTCAAGCAGTAGTTCTTCAGGTTTCTCTCAACTATTTGTTCCTCAATTTAATGGAGAGGATTATGAACACTTGAGCATAATGATGATGACTTTATTTAAGTTCAATGGGTTATGGCAAGTGATTGAAAAAGGGTTTTCTAAAGATGAAATCAAGGTTGAAGAGAATAGGCAAAAGGATGCACATGCTTTGTTTTTGATCCAACAGGCGGTGCATCACTCTTTGTTTTCTCGGATTGCTGCTGCTAAATCTGCTAAAGAGGCATGGGAAGCTCTCCAAATTCAGTTTCAAGGAAACCCTAAGATCAAAGCTTTGAGAATTCAAGCTATGAGACAGTCTTTGGAAAATCTTCACAAAAAGGAGAATGAAGGAGTTCAAGTCTATATAGCAAGAGTGAATGATTTATGCAATCAGATGAGAAGCTTGGGAGATGAATTGCCGGAATCTCTTACAGTTGGGAAGGTTCTAAGGAGCCTTGGACCAAAATATAATTTTATTGTTGCAGCAATTGGTGAGGCTAAGGATCTCACAACGATCACTATGGATGAGGTTGCTGGATCACTTCAAGCACATGAATCATTACTGATGAGCCAGGATGACACTCCTACTGAGAAGGCCCTTGTGATCAATTCAGAAGAAAAGGCACTAGCTGTAAAAGAAGAGCCAATTATAAATCAAAACTGGTATTATACTCGTGGCAGAGGAAGGAGTTTCTTTAGAGGAAGAGGTAGGAATAATTATAGAGATAGAGGTAGATTTGTTGGTGATGCTCCAAATGTGGAAGGAAATCAGGGCAGCAGTTATTCAGATCAAAGCACTTAAGTATCATTTCAGAGACCTACAAGAGGTAATTTAAGAAATGTGCAGTGTTATCATTGTAAAAAATTTGGTCACATACAGTCAAATTGCTGGTATAGAGATAGAAACATGGAAGAAAGCTCAAGCTCTAATAGTGATAAAAGAACAAGTGATGATTCTGGAAGTTTGTTTATGGCATACAATGAAACAGAATTATCAGTGCCTTCAGTGTGGCTTCTTGACAGTGGGTGCTCAGGTCATATAACAGGAAGAAGGGAACTATTCCATAGCTTGGATGAAAATCAAAGACATGTTGTGAAACTGGGAGATAATAAGGAAATACAAGTTGCAGGTAGAGGATCAGTGATAGTGAATACAGAGAATGGTGAAACTAGATTGATCCATAATGTTCAATTTGTTCCTAGTTTGGCTCACAATCTTCTTAGTGTGGGTCAACTAGTCACAAATGGTTATCAATTAGTTTTTGGCAATGGAAAGTGTAGCATAACTGATGGTAAGACTGGTGACCTAGTGATGGTGATAAGTCAGAACAAAAACAATCTATTTCCAGTGGAATTCTCTCAAGTTGGACAGTCACATGTTGCAGTGTCAGAAGAAGAAAACTCCCTACTATGGCACAACAAATTTGGTCATCTGAATTACCAAAGTCTTCAACTGCTTAATCAGAAACAAATGGTCATTGGTCTACCAAAAGTAAAGCAGATTACAAGTTGTGAACCTTGCATATATGGTAAATTGTCTCGACATCCATTCATTTGTGGAAGGTCCTGGAGAGCAAAAGAAAGGCTGCAGCTAGTTCACTCAGACCTATGTGGTCCTATGCAAGTAAATTCTCTGGGAGGAACCAGGTACTTCTTACTGTTCATTGATGACTTCAGTAGAATGAGTTGGGTCTATTTCATTAAAAATAAACATGAAGTTCTTAATTGTTTCCAAAAATTCCTGGTTCTAGTTGAAAGACAATCAAATAAAAAATTAAAAGTCTTGAGAACAAATAGGGGGGGAGAATACATGTCCAACAAATTTAAGGTGTTCTATGAAAATTATGGGATTAAGCATGAATTTAAAGCTCCTTATTCCCCTCAGCAAAATGGTGTTGCTGAGAGGAAAAATAGAACCCTTGTAGAGAGAGCCAGAAGCATGTTAAATAGCAAACAACTTCCAATTTGTTTTTGGGCAGAAGCTATTTCTACAGCAGTATATTTATCAAATTTGTCTCCTACTAAAGCTGTCATAAATAGAACACCACATGAAGCTTGGTTTAGAGTCAAACCTAATGTATCACATTTAAGAAGCTTTGGATGTATTGCATATTCAAAAATTCCAGTTCAGAAAATACATAAGCTTGACTTTAGAGCTCAAAAATGTATATTTGTTGGTTACTGCATTGATTCTAAAGCCTACAGGTTGTTTGATCCTCTCACCAGTAAAGTTCTTATTAGCAGGGACATTGTTTTTGATGAGCATAAATGTTGGAAATGGAATCCAAGCAATTCAGATGATCATAGAGTTGTTTTACCAAGCCCTTTCCTCGTTGGTGATTATTTTGGGAAAAATTCTGTTGGTGCAGTTGAAATTCCTGGCAACAATTCAGGAAATCATACAACAGCAATTATTGGCAGGAGAGACACAGTTTCTACAGAAAATTCAAATTCTGAAATTCAGAATGCTACAAGCAGCAGTGATAGTGAAGTCACACCACCTGCTAGAGTTAGATCTCTGAGAGAAATTTATGAACAATGTTCTTTTGCACTAACAGTTTCTGATCCTGTAACATTTGAAGAGGCACATAAAATTTCTGAATGGAGAGAAGCAATGGAGGCTGAGATAGCTGCAATTAAAAAAAATAATACTTGGGAATTGACCTATCTTCCAGCAGGAAAGAAAATGATTGGAACAAAGTGGATTTTCAAAAGAAAATATAAAGCCAATGGTGAAGTTGATAAATGTAAAGCCAGATTAGTAGCTAAAGGCTACACTCAAGAACATGGAGTTGATTATGAAGAAATCTTTGCTCCTGTTGCAAGGATGGACACAATTAGGCTTCTTATTGCATTAGCTGCATATAGAAATTGGCCAATTTTCCAATTGGACATCAAGTCTGCATTTCTGAATGGTGAAATTGAAGAAGAAGTTTACATTGAGCAACCAAAAGGGTTTGAAATTCAAGGACAGGAACATATGGTCTATAAATTAAACAAAGCTCTCTATGGACTAAAGCAAGCTCCAAGAGCTTGGTATGGAAAATTTGATGCTTATCTACAGTTGTAAGGGTTCAAGAGAAGTCTTACTGAACACACTTTGTACACAAAATTTAATGACAAAGGAGAAATTCTGCTTATATGCATCTATGTGGATGATGTGATTTATATGGGATCCTCACTGGATATGACAATCAAATTCAAAGAAGACATGGAAAACACTTTTGAAATGAATGATTTAGGTTTGATGTCATATTTTCTGGGACTGGAAATTATGCAGAATGAATATGGAATTCATGTATCACAGAGGAAATATGTTGAAGATCTCTTAAGGAGCTATAACATGATAAATTGTAGACCCTCCATTACTCCATTGAGTCCTAGCTCAAAAATAAGTTTGTTTGAAGAAGCTGAATATGCAGATGTTACTGGTTTCAGGAAGTTAATTGGGAAGTTGATCTATGTGACACAGTCCAGACCTGATATTGCTTTTTCGGTTAATTTACTGTCAAGATTCATGCACCAACCCACAAAGAATCAATTTGGTGCAGCAAAACAAATTCTCAGATATCTTGCAGGTACTACTAATTTTGGAATTTATTATGAGAAAGGAATTAATTGTCAGTTAATGTGTTATTCAGACGGTGACTGGGGTGGAAGCCTAGTAGACAGAAGGAGTACCACGGGAGCTGCATTTACAATAGGATCTGGAATTGTTTCTTGGATATCAAAAAAACAAGACATAGTTACACTCTCCTCAACAGAAGCAGAGTATGTGGCTTTGTGCAGTACTTGTTGTCAAAGTTTATGGCTCAAAAGGATTCTATCAGATTGTGGTGTGAAGAGTGATGAACAAATTGGAGTTTGGTGTGACAACAAATCGTGCATTGCAATAGCAAAAAATCCAGTGCTACATGGAAGGACAAAACATATTAATGTGAAGTTTCACTTCATTCATGAACTTGTGACAGAAAACAAAATTCTATTGAATTTCTGCAATACTGATGCCCAATTAGCTGACATTTTGACAAAATGTTTGGAAGCTAAGAAATTCTGCAGGCTTAGAGATCAACTGGGAGTTTGCAGCCTTCAATCAAGAGGGGGAAATGTTGGAATGAATGAAGGCTGCAGAGTAGAAGCAGATGAAGTTGAAGCATGAAAGGTTATCTGAAGATTAAATTGGAAGGTCAGGATTTATTCATCAAGGGTTGTTGTACTAGTTCTAGGCATGTGTGTGGTTACTTTGTAAGCTGGTTAGACTTAACCCAGTTTAGTTATTTGTGTCTCTAGTCCATTGTGTAGTCTGTCCTTATTAAAGGGTTATGTATGATGAACTGAGATAATGAATTACAAAAAGACAGTGAGTGGGGGTAGGTGAGAACAAGTGGAATGGGTGAATGCCAGTGAGTGGAGCTACTGTTCTTCTTCTTTGTCTGAATGTTCTAATCTTTGCTTGATCAGTGAGTTGTTCTTGGTTTTTGTGATCCTTGTTTGCTATCATCCCCTTCATTCACAATCACTGCCATGATAAGTGAAGCAATGGAGTTCATGTTAGCCATATACTACAAATGACAGTTGTGGGCTGCTTGGAGTGTGGAACTGCAAAATGTGATATCGAAGGGCAATGTCTCATCCTGGTGTATGTTCACATGCTTGGCTCAGCGATCGCATATCATTCGAACCTTGTTCTTTATGAAGTGAGAGCGGGCCTGATGTGTACGTTCTCGTTTCAGCGAATTTAGTGCATTTGTACTCAATGTGCTCCGAGCTAGATGAAGCCAGAGCCATTTTCAAAGAATGCTGACAAGAAGTGCAGTCACTTGGAGCGCCATGCAAGTGAACAATTCGACGAAATACCCAAAAAAGACCGTGTTTCATGGAGTACAATGATCGATGGGTACTTGAGAGCTGATCAATTGAAGGAGACTTTGTTTATGTGTGAGCCCAAATGAAGTTATCTTGGTGAACTTAGTTTCATGTTGTAGCCGAGTAGCTGCCCTCCGAGAAGGGTAACAGTTTAATGTTGTGATTGTCAAGACCGGGCTAGATTGTCATGCATTCTTACAATCAACTGTAATTCATTTTTATATGGATTGCCAGCAGGCCTAGCTTGCATACTTGTAGTTAGGTTTTGGGGGCAAGGAGAACATTTCTTTGTGGAGCGCTTAGATGACAAGGTCCGTTCGCAATAAAATGATAAATTCTACAAGATGATTATTTGATGAGATTACTGAAAGAGATGTTATATCACGGAGCACATTGATTACGAGTTATGTGCATCATAGACAGTCTGGTTATGCGCTGGATTTCTTCGATGAAATGCGATTGGCAGGTGTTGAACCGAATGAGATCACACTGTTGGGTGTTCAGACCACAATAAGGATAGATTTGCAGAAAATAGCGTAATTTTGATGTCAAAGTGAAAAATGATCAATATTGGAGGAAAGTTATGCACCTTGGGTGCTACTGATCCAGCGGTTTGAACGGCACTGCAGGACACTGAGTTTACTGCAGACTTGGAAGAGAAACCAATCCAGACCCTTGGATTGGTGGATGATCAAGACCAAAAGACCAAATTCTATATAGTTCAGCTGCAGATGGACAGCCTGCGTAACAGCTGATTCCCTGCCTCGTGTGGAACTACCGTGTCCTATCCAATCACAATGTTGGCACAGTGAAACTTTTTCCTCGGCACACCAAATTGTGGCAGGTTGGGAATAGCATCTTTCACATAGAAGGGTGTGAGAATGGAGAAGAGTAAGAGCATTGGCCTAATGAACATTGCGATCACATAAGCAAGCAACATCGGATCGGCAGTAAACCATTGCTCTTTCTCTCCTGCAGTAATCACAATAAGACACCATGCTCACCAACTTGATATCAAACTCAAGATCAAATTGAGACCCGTGCTTAAGCTTAAGCTCGAAGAAATCCGTTCCCTTGCACACAATTATAGATATGAACAGTGAACACCAAAAATCACAATAACCATTAGAAGATATTCAGAAATTTGTGGACGTATGAACTCATCTTTGCTAAAGATTCTTGCAGGAGATCATTCAGCTTTTCAAAGAAGTAATCGCATCTCTTATTGCTTAAAGAAGCAATGATCAATTTCTGCAGACCTGTAAATATATTGATAGAAATTAGGTCTTGGTTGTGTATACAATATCACTAAAACCTTTTAATGAAAACAATTAAAGGGTTGCTAAAAAAAATATATAAAATTGCATGAGAATGACGTGGTGGCCATTTTGTTTCTTGGCAGAACATGCAAACTCAAGAATAAGACACATGGCAAATGGAATCAAGACAAAATTTTATTTGTAATAAATAGAAGCATGGGTGGAGGATCATTTATAAAAAATAATAAAATTAAATTAATTAATTTGTATGAGACACGGAAAACAAAGTTTGCACATTTGCTATCATAAATTCAAAGGGAATGGCCCACCACGAAAAAGACACTTATTAAAAAAAAATCCCACCATGCACATGACAGGCATGGATTTATTTGGATATATACATAAATATCCCAATTTCTATATAGATGGAGCATAATCATTTTGAGGCAATAGAAAAATTTAAGTATGCTCAAACATCCCAAAAAAATGAGTGGAGAATAATCATTTTGAGGCAATATCAAAATTTAAGTATGCTCAATTTCAAAACACAATGAGACATAAGTTTTAAAGCGGCAGTAAAGCATGTGATGCGGTGATAAGGCACAGGCAGTAGAGACTTATTCATTTAGAAACGGTGACAAAAATAAATAAATTTTAAGGCAGTCATAAGATGGCAATCTGGCATGCAACATGGTTGCAAGGCACAGGCAGCGGCAATGATATAAGATATATATATATATATATAAGTGATGTAATAAATATGTTTATATAATAAAATAAATAAATTTATAATTTGCAAATTTTTCTTGCCCTTTTACTTGTACTTAAGCCCTTAATCAGAGGTTCCCAAGACATTGTCTGGGGTAATTAATAATAGAGGCTTGCCTCTATTAGAGATGGAAGAACCCACTAAATAAATATGATATTTGTGCTTTGATGTATCGTCTGGTGTCTTCTTCACAGACATGACACCAGACGTGTATTTTCGATCCCACAAATTCTTGCACGGCCAGTGGGGACCCATTTTCCTCCCATCTTTGAGGCAAAAGTACAAGTAAAGGCGTTGTTCCTATATCCTGTGAAAGAAATCTAATAATGTTTCTTTTTATTTTGCAGGAAAAAAAGAAGAAATGGCACTTAAGAACTTAACCATGTCTGGAAGCCCGAAACTCACAATTTCCCTTGGTGAAGGAACTGAGGTTCAATTACCCAACTGCACCTTCAATAAACATTGGAGCTACAGGACCTGAGCTGACATTTGGCACAATATCTGAGTCAGTGCAATTTGTAAGGAGACCTACACCTTTGGAGGAGAACTTGACAGTCCCGCGCTTCCATCTAAAGGTCGTCACCCCAATGTGATTGTTCCTGCAACTAGCGAGGATGTTACTGTCAGGGAGTCACCAAAAGTATCTGCATTCAAGAGGCTATCCCACCCTAAAAGGGTAATTCCTATGAATGATGATGATGATGAACCCACCTTTACCATTACAGTAAAGAGGCGGGAAAGTAGAATTTTCCATTCATCTGATGAAGACACGCCAAAGAAGAAAAGTGTGTTTTCAAGGCTCACACAAAGGAAAGTCAAAATTCCAAAACAAAGGAAACTCAATTTAAAAGGTATTTGTCAACATGTGTGAAGAGAAAGTTGTTTCAAAATTTGCAAGAAAGAATCTTTTTCCAGTCTATAGAAGTAGGAGGTAGTAGTAATGTTGAAATGCTACTAGCCCTTACAAATGGCAAGATTGATATGGCAAAAATAAGAAAAGTTGTTGCACATTAAATACTCATGCATGAGCACCCCTGTCACGTGTTACGATTAAGAAGGATTGCATTCAAGTTTATAAGGCTGAAACAAAGAATTTGAAGGCATTATTGAAGAATGTAAGCAAGATAAGCTTGACCATGGATTTGTGGAAGTCAATTAATTAAAAGATTGAGTATATGATTTTGACGGCCCATTTTATTGATTCTAATTGGAGGTTTCAATAACGTATCATCAATTTTGTTCACATTCCACCTCCTCGTCAAGGTGTTGAGATTGTAGATTGCATTTTTAGGCGTTTGAAGGAATGCAGAATTGAGAACAAAATGTTTACTATATCTGTTGACAATGCTTCAAGCAATGATGTGGCAATTAAAAATCTTAGAGATACTTTTTAAGAATGAAGAAGTTGCTTTGTGGAGGAAAGTTGTTTCATGTTCGTTGTCATGCACACATTCTAAATATCATGGTTCAGGATGGTATTTTTTATATTAAAAATATAACTGAATATATTCATGAAAGTGTAAAGTATATTAATCAGAATGAGGCAAGGCTTATTTCATTTTCTGATATTGTGCAATATTTGCAGTTGCCTGAAAGAAAACTTATTCTTGATTGTAAAACAGTTGAAATTCAACATTTGAGATGTTATCACTTGCAATAAAATTCGAAGAAGTCTTTCCAATGTTAAAAGATCAAGAATCTCTTTATCAATGTTGTCCAAACAATGAAGACTGGGAAAAAGTGAAAAAAAAATTGTGAAATTTTTAGATGTGTCTAATGCAGTCACAAAATTATCTCTGATAGTAATTATCCAACTTCAAGCTTATTCCTAAATGAATTCTTTCATGTGAAAGTGTTGCTAGATAAAAAGACAAATAATGAAGATGATTTTATTCAGATGATGATTTGTCGAATGAAGATTAAATTTGACAAGTATTGTGGGGATTGCAATTTGCTAATGTTTGTTGCTGTTATCTTGGATCCAAGGTGCAAAATGAGGGCCTTTGAGTAGGATGTACTCAGATGCAGAAGCAAGATAAAATATAATCAAAGTTCAAGCGGCTTTATATGAAATTTATGAAGAATATGTTTGTGAGTATCAAGATGCCAGCTAGTATATTGGTGAAACTCTAATGGGTGGCAATGATCATATTGGTAGGAATGACAAATCTTCTACTTCAGCTTGGTCTGAATTTGCAAGTTACATAAAATCTATTGAAAAAGAACCACTACAAAAATTTGATCTTGATGCCTATCTAGCTAAAGGTTGCTTTATTTTTTATGAAGATCCTAATCAGTTTAATACTTTAGAATTGTGAAAAAGTAGTTTTTTGAAGTAACGCATCTTGTCTAGCATATTGTGAAAAATTTGATCTTATTGTGCTTCATTAGCTCCTGAAATAGTGTAAGCATTACTTCATGGAGGAGATTGGTGTCGAAATCTTCATTGAGTGAAAAAGAAGAACAAAGTTGGTTCATAGTTACTTTTTTTTCCTATTTCAAATTAATTTTGTTTTTGTTTAAGCCTTATTAATGATTTTTCTTTAACATGTCCTACTTGATGGAATTTAATTGTAATTTTATTGTATTTAATTCAATATTTTTCTTTTATTTTTTTAGTAATGCTTTAGTATGATTTGTTTTTTACTATATTTATTTTACTTTGTCTATTTTAGAAAGAGAAGAAGCCAATTGAAATTACACTTAAAATACCTTGAAGTTTAAGTCTTAAGTAGTATGAACATTAGTTTTGCATATTAATAATGTTTACGTTATTTATTCATGTCTTACTATTAATTTCCTTACTATTTGTTTTTACCATTAATTATTAAAATGTTTTGTTCTCAAATTGTTCTTTTATGTAGGTTTTATGAGAAATATGGGGGCAAATCTTCACATCAAGGCACTTTGATCCTAAGAGCATGTTGATGTGTTTGCTAATTATTTTTTGTTTGCTATGAACTTTTTTGCTTAAAATTTAGTAATATGTTCTATTGCCACTTGCAAATGATGTAGAGTTAATGTTGACTTTGTTGTTGGAAGTATGAATTGTAAACTTTTATTAAAAAACCAAACAATATTGTTGTTTTGTTGTTTGAATTTTGCTTTCATTGGTTGGTAGATTGATGTTATTGTAATATTGGTAGTTATTATCACTACAAATTTATGATAACGATGTTATGTAATAATGTTATAGTTGTTTTAATTTGATAGAGTGGAACATTGTTTTGGTATATTGTTGTTGGTATTCATTGATGTTATTGTAATATTATTTATTTATTTTTATTTTTTTATAATATATTGATATGGAAATTTTATGAAAAAAAGAGTTTTTATTTATTTGATGAAAATAAAGGGAAAAGGCTTGAATAATCAAGCTCGGGTTCAAGTAGAGCTCCAATCAAGCTTGAGCTCAAGTTCGAGCAAAATAATATTTATAGTCAAATAACTTAAATCAAATATAAATCGAGCTTAATCGAGCTAGTTTGAGTAGCTCGATTTATGTATCCAATCGAGCTTGAGTTTATAAAGCATGTTAGTTCCTCCGGTGTGGTTTGTGGGTATTAAGTAACACTTAAGCACTCATAGAAGTCTCACACAAACCAATAAAGAAAAAGCACACAAATAAACACAAGGAGACACACAACGTTGGTAACCCAGTTCGGCGTTCACTCGCCTACGTCTGGGGGCCAAGCCCGGAGATAAACAATCCACTAAAATAGGTAAAAAATAGATGAGTACAAACACTTGTCACTCACACTCTCAACAATAAAGATCACTACCCTCACTAGATTGTTTGGTGCTCACACACTCTCCTCCAAGAGTCACTCAAGAGTGACACCTACAATCTACGAGCAAGGTAGCTTATATAGACGCCTCAACGTCCCAAATATAGTACATACCTCTTTTAGAATCTCTGTGGCTACTAATTTAAAAACCTGCCGAAATTAGCTGTTGCAACTCCTGTTGTAACATAAGTTGCAACATGGTACTCGATCGCTGACTTGAGCGAGTTACGGTTACGTTGCGGATGACCTCAAGACCCATCAACCTCCCGGTCATGCTTAGTCCGAGTCGATGCGACCAAATCTCCCGATCCCTGACCGGCGAACTAGCCTACCTCCTCGACTCCTCATCACACGGTCCCTCGCAAGGGCGCATCGTCCCTGTCGTCTTCCATGAAACTTGCCAAATTCTCCTAAATTTGGTCTTCAAAGATTCTCCAAACTTGATCTTCAATTCACCCAAGTTTGGTCCTCAAATCTTGCCGTTAATAGATTTCAATCAATCCTCATCAAGGATTCTTCAAATCATATCTTCAATTAATCTTCATTCACACCATGAATAGATCTTTCTTTAATTAAGCTCCACCATATTTAGTCTTCAATCATATCTCTCTAAGTATGGTCTTGATATGATCTTGTCTTCATGTTTCCAAGAATAATTCCATCAAGATCTTCAAGATAGCTTCACCATGATCTTCAAGATATTTGGCTCCATGTTAGAGACTTACTAAAAATATCTCCACCATGATCTTCAAAATATTTGCCTTGCACTCCAAGTCTCCATGCCATGTCACCATGCTTGCCACGTCATCAATTATGCCTTGTCACCATGGTTGCCACGTCATCTGCCTTGGTGTCAAATCATGCCAATTTAAATAGTGCGGTTGCACTAACAATCTCCCCCTTTGGCATAATTTGACACAACTGCTTCTGCACCCAGACTGACTCCTGTTACAACATTCTGTTACAACACTGACCTGGACACAGACTAAACTGATGCTGTTATAACTTCCAGGTACAACATCAACTGGAGAACAGAAACTAGGACTGACATAAGATATCATCTAGTTGCTTACAAAATACTTGAGAAAATATTACAAACTGCAACTAGTGAGACAAAATACGATTAACTGACAAACATAACAATGTTCAACACAATAAGACTAAATGTTCAAATGCCCAAGAAATGAAAAAAACACAAACACATAACTAGTCAGTCTGGTGCAAGCACACTTCTCCCCCTTTGTGACATAATTGATGCCGAAGTCTTTATGAATTATTGCAAGTCTTGTTGCACCTTCTCCGGCAGCTCCCCCTATCTTCAGGTTTCCAGGTCTTCATCTCCCCCTGAGTCGTGGCCATCGTCTTCTCTCTTCTTCTTCTTCTCAATAATTTCCAGGCGAGATATAATCTTCTGCTTTTGTTTGGCAATGATGAACAATTCTACAGATAATGGTCGTTGCCTCCTCTCCGCATCTTCTAGTTGCTCTTTTAGCATCTTCTCATATTCTTCTTCTACCAATAGATCTGCCTCATCTTCATTTTCAGGCATTGGTGGTGGAGACACCCTTCCTACAGGTAAATCAATTTTTCTTACAGGGGTCGAGCGACTCGAGAAATCTTGACTTCTTCACTGCTTTGTGACTACTTCTCCCTTCACGAGTTGTACTCCATGTTGTAACAAATCATGCGACGAGTCAGCGGGATATCCAAGTGATGTTGAGGTGTAAGAACAGTCAGCTTCTTTAATAATATTCTGGAAGATCAGCCTTCCCAGATTGAACTTCTTCCCAGTTCCAATAGCAAACAACAATAGAGCAAGCTCCTTCACTATCTTTGGAATTGTGCGGGGTCGGTAACCAGTCTCGAATGCCAAGTCCGAGCAGAACATTGTACTTGGCCATGAGGTGGATCTTTGGGAGTCTTGTCTCTTCTCCCCATGACTCATCCTTCCTCCAGTGATCTCTTTCAGAACTTCTTCATTCAACTCAAGCCCTTCTTCATAGTTTCCCTTCACCTCTGGTTTAAACTCCAAGAATTTATTCAGACAAGTGGGAGTAAAAGGGATCCACTTACCTCGAACATAGACTCTAGTAATGCCTTTGTCAGATGGTAGTAAATTACTGTAAAACTCTTGGACCAATGACAAACTGTAGCTTTCTGGAAATGTTGCAACTTGTATAAACTTCTTTGTTGCAGCAACTCAGTTAATCCATACTTCTCAAAAGCTCCTTCATCAATCATCTTTTCAACCACAATACCTCTCTCTTCAACAGATTCAAACTTCTTCTTGGATGCTTTATCACAAAATCTGTCTTCATCACTGTCTTTTGCCTGTTGGGTTGCTTTCTTCTTCTTTCCTTTCTTAGAACTTGCTGATGGTTTCTCCCCCTGTTTTGTAGCTTCAGTACACCTTCTCTTATGTCTAGGGGAGGATTCTACTTCGGGATCTGAGAAAGACTTTCTTTTGGACTTGCCAGTCTTCTCCTTTTTCTGAATTTTCTTCCTTGACTGGGCCTTCTTTTCAGACGCTACTTTCTTCCCTTTAGCAATCTGGGCAACACGGTCTTTGAGTGGGATCTCATCAGAACTATGTGAACTTTCTGATGTTGCAGGAGTTGTTGTAACTTGTGCAGTGATATGGTCAGTATCTGTAGGTGCTTCAGCATGTCGGTGTAGATCACCCAGAACTTCACTTAGAATAGTAGCAGCCTCTTCTTCAGCACTAGTGGGAGCATCTGTACTTCTTTCTCCAACAGTTTCTTCTGCTTGTGCCCGGTCTGCTTCTTTTTCTGCAGCATCTTCATCCCTAGCCTGTTGCTCTTCTGAACCTTCTCCTACTGGAATAGTAGTGGAGTCCTCCTGTTCATCTTCCTCTGCTCTCTGAACATAAGCACCTGGAAAAGACTCACGAACCCATCTCAAGAGATCATCTCTATCTTTGACACCTGAAAGCAAATCTTGAGACGATGTTCCCGCTTCTCTTACTTCAGCATCCTGAGAAGAAACATAAGGGACAATCGCTTTCCCCAAATCTTCTGATTCTTCTCTCCTTGGTGGGCTTCCTCCAGAATCAGTCCCTCTCATCCTTACTTCCGCAATTCGGGCAGACAATTTCTTGTGGGGTCGGTGGAGCACGGCGGAGCCATCCTTTTTTTGTCCTCATCTTTTTCTTCTCTGTCTTCGCCTTCTCCTTTGCTTACTTCGATTTCAAAAACAATTTTTTTGGAAACAAATTGGGATATTAGGGTTTTTTTATGCCCCCATTAATTAGTTATAACTTCAAGGCACCATTTCAAAAACTCTTTTCAAAAAATAATCCCTCTCCCTTTTTAAATATTTTTATTTTCCCTCCTTTTTATTTCCTGTTTTTGTTTTTAACTTTGAGAGACATCAAGAGATTTTTCACTCCTTGGAGTGTTTTTGCTTATTGACTTCATAGGACCTCGGTCAACATATTGGTTGTTGTACCATAATGTTGTACATGCTCGATTTATCACCATCTTCAAACCCTGAATTGGAGGACTCTTCTTCTTCTCTTGGTACTTCACCTTTTTCGAATCCACAATTTCTTGATTACAATAGTCTTCCCTCGACTTTTCTTTTTAATGATTGCTTCTTCATGTCCAATTATTCTTCCACTTTTCAAGTCTTCTTTCAATTTGTTACACTTGGGTCTTATGTGACCAGTTTCTCCACAATGAAAGCATGTAGGCACTTCACTTTTTGGTTCTTCCCTTGCTTTGACTTGTTTTTTTCTTTAATGTTTTTGTTGGGCGGTGACTTGACAAACACAACTCCCCGAGTCTTCCGTCTTGACACTTGAGCTTTCTCCAATATACCCAATACCATGTCGGGCTTTACTAGTTCTTCCAACTCGAAAGAATCTCGTCAAGCTTGGCGGTACTCTTGTTCATAGAGTCCAAGGTCTTCTCGAGCATTGAGCGACTTTTTCTTTACATATACTCAACTCTTCCTCCAAGCGTTGGTTTTGCAACATCATATCATTAAATCATTCATTATGAGTTTATAGCTTGTGAGAAGATCATTTTCTGTTACCTCATTGTACTCACTCGTCGGTTTTCAGGTGGATGTTGTAGGCTGATGTTGCAACATATTACTGCAAGCGTGAGATCCATTCATCACGGCGAGGAAAGGGCGTATGATGGTTGCTCGGACTTCCTTCATCGTCTTCTTCGATTGCTACCATCGAGTCATCACTCCATCTAGCATTCGAGTGATTTTTCCTTTCTTTTACGAGAGTATTAGCACACTCGGCTTGATAGTGCCCCAAAGCCTCCACATTCTCTACACTTGATCTTCATGAGGGCGATCTTCAATTTCATCCTTTTTGTGATGATCTTCAACTTCTTCCTTTTTCTTTATTTAGACCATCTTTTTCTTTGAAATTTCTTGCCTTATGTCTTGTATCTTCTAAGCATGTCATGCATCTTTCTTGACAAGAAAACAATTTCTCTATCCTCTTCGTCTTCATCTTCTGTTATAACAGCCTGTTGTAACTCCTTCTGTTTTATTGCGTCAACCTTCAAGGCTATATCTTCTATTCTTCTTTCAGGATTAAGGTTCATCTCATATGCTTGCAAAGACCCCATTAGCTCATCCAGTTTCATAGTTGAAATATCTCTTGCTTCTTCTATTGCCGAGATTTTTGCATCAAATCTTCTTGGGAGTGATCTAAGAGTCTTCCGGACTAGCTTTTTATCCGAGTACTCCTTGCCAAGCTGGTAGGCTTGATTTGCAATGTCCATCAATTTGGCATTGAACATGGCTATCGTCTCATCTTCTCCCATCCTGAGATTTTCGAACATAGTTGTTAACATTTGAAGTTTGGATTCTCTTACCAAGTTGGTACCTTCATGTATGGTTTGAAGAATATCCCAAGCTTTCTTGGCACTCTCGCATGTTGCAATATACTTGAACTGGTTCTCATCAACACCTCCAAAAATTGCATTGAGAGCTTTTCCATTAGCATTAGCTTTGCGCATGTCTTCGACACTCCAACAGCTTTTCTTCTTCATGATCACGTTCTCATCTTCATCAACTAGAGTAGGAGGAGACCATCCTTCTTCTACAGCAATCCATGCACTCTTATCAATGGACTTGATAAACGCTTTCATGCGTGCCTTCCAATATGGATAGTTGGATCCATTTAGCAACGGTGGTCGTGTGACGGAAGCTCCTTCTTTTCCGGCCATTAATGGAACTTGTTAGGACCTCGCCGACTTTGAAACCAAAGCGAATACGGCGACCAAGTCTCTGATACCACTTGTTAGTTTCTCCGGTGTGGTTTGTGGGTATTAAGTAACACTTAAGCACTCATAAAAGTCTCACACAAACCAATAAAGAAAAAGCACACAAATAAACACAAGGAGACACACAACGTTGGTAACCCAGTTCGGCGTTCACTCGCCTACGTCTGGGGGGCCAAGCCCGGAGATAAACAATCCACTAAAATAGGTAAAAAATAGATGAGTACAAACACTTGTCACTCACACTCTCAACAATAAAGATCACTACCCTCACTAGATTGTTTGGTGCTCACACACGCTCCTCCAAGAGTCACTCAAGAGTGACACCTACAATCTACGAGCAAGGTAGCTTATATAGACGCCTCAACGTCCCAAATATAGTACATACCTCTTTTAGAATCTCTGTGGCTACTAATTTAAAAACCTGCCGAAATTAGCTGTTGCAACTCCTGTTGTAACATAAGTTGCAACATGGCCCTGACTGCTGACTTGACTGAGTTCTGGTTACGTTGCGGATGACCTCAAGACCCATCAACCTCCCGGTCATGCTTAGTCCGAGTCGATGCAGCCAAATCTCCTGATCCCGACTGCCGGCAACTAGCCTACCTCCTCAGCTCCTCATCACACAGTCCCCTCGCAAGGGGCGCACGTCCTTGTGCGTCTTCCATGAAACTTGCCAAATTCTCCTAAATTTGGTCTTCAAAGATTCTCCAAACTTGATCTTCAATTCACCCAAGTTTGGTCCTCAAATCTTGCCGTTAATAGATTTCAATCAATCCTCATCAAGGATTCTTCAAATAATATCTTCAATTAATCTTCATTCACACCATGAATAGATCTTTCTTTAATTAAGCTCCACCATATTTAGTCTTCAATCATATCTCTCTAAGTATGGTCTTGATATGATCTTGTCTTCATGTTTCCAAGAATAATTCCATCAAGATCTTCAAGATAGCTTCACCATGATCTTCAAGATATTTGGCTCCATGTTAGAGACTTACTAAAAATATCTCCACCATGATCTTCAAGATATTTGCCTTGCACTCCAAGTCTCCATGCCATGTCACCATGCTTACCACGTCATCAATTATGCCTTATCACCATGGTTGCCACGTCATCTGCCTTGGTGTCAAATCATGCCAATTTAAATAGTGCGGTTGCACTAACAAAGCAAATTTCGATCGAGTTCAACCCAAGTATCAAATGGCAAGTTTTCAATTGAGCTCGAGCTCGAGCCCTTACTACTCAGCTTAAACTAGATTGATCACACCTCTACTAGTAAACCATAAAATGACACTTTAGCTATATAAATCACAAAGATAATTAGACATAAAGGATATAATGTTTGGAAAATATATATGTATCTATTAAAAATAAATTTAATAATCAAATCAATTTAAGAATCAATGTCTATAAAATTTAAAAATATCTAGATTACAATTAAACATTGTCTTATAATAAAATATAGTAGTAATAATTTTTTAAGTGCATAAGTGCAGTTATGCAGTGGTGATAATTTTTTAATAAAATATAAATATTATGAGTCCATTTGGGTTTGGAGCATTAATGCTATATTATTAAGTATTTTATATAACTGTAATTTATTAACTATATATTGAAATTTATGACTATACAATTCAACATTATATTAAAATTAATTAATAACTATAATTTTTCATGAAAACTCATATTAAAATCAAACTTATAATTAAATTTCCTCAAAACTATTACCATATTTAAAGCAACTAACCTTAGATCTTTAATTTTTATTGTGGTAATATTTATAGGAATTCTCGTAATTCATTATTGTTTTTAAAATAGCCCCAAACCTATATTAAAATTTGCTCTCTATCTATGGAAAAATTACTTCAATAACATAATCCCAAACATCATTGTGTTTATGGAACAATATATTTTAGTAAAAATATATTTTATTAAAAATAATAAACCGTCCATTTTCCTTAATGCCTCTCATGTGATTTGCTTAACCTATACAGTCTAACCAAAGTTGAACAATATGGTTTCACTACTCATATCTATGTCAATTTATAAAAATAGCTTTATCCTACATCGATCCCAAATTAAAACTAGTTACTCTCGCAGACTACAACTAGTACAATTTTTAGGAAAAAAATTATTTTAATAAGAATTTGAATGAAATTTTACTAATGAAAGAGAGACGACTAAGATTTAATTCAATATTTTAAATAATATGAAACATTCGTTATAATGAAAAGTATAAATTTATTTTATTTTTTGCTTAAATTTATATTAAAATGACATATAATTTTCTTGTAACATTATCAACGATCCCGTAAACAAGCTTGTTAATGATGCTATAAATGATCCTATTAATGATTCTTGTAAATAAACTTGAAAATGATATTTTAAACGAGTCTGTTAATAATTCTTATAAACAAGCTTTTAACAATACAATAAATGAGTTGTTCACGACAATTAACGAGACGAGCCTTGTGATATTCAAGCTTGGCTCATTTATCTTATGTGCTCAACTGTTAGATTTGAGAATCACTCATTTAGCTTAATGAGTTACCCAAACCGAGCCCTTAATGAACCGAGTCTCCGAACTTTTAACAATCACATTGGTTCATTTACAGCACTACATATAATCATTTTCAATATTATTTTCTTCACTTGAATGTTACACCAAAAGGAATAAAGAAGCTAAAACAACTCATCACCATATTTCAAAAATTATATAAAGAGTATAAACCAACCGAAAATCAAAGAAGTTCAGATAAAACAATGTGAGACATTAGCAGATCCCAACCTAACCTAAAAATCTTCCACACTTTTTACCTAACAATTTAAACCTGCATTTGCTCTATAAAATATGTGACATAGGATTATACAAAGGACAACTTTTGAACTTATGAAATTTCTACACAAGAACAGTTATAGGGATATACAAGATCAAGTTCAATCAAGATGAAAATATTCAGAAAACACATGTCAAACATTTCCCCAAGAACCATAGAGACTTTTTTTTTATTATGGGAGTTGGAAAAAAGCTAAAAGAAAAGCAAAAGGAGAAGGTAGAAAACAAACAGAAGACATAGGGAAAGGGAAGCACAATGAGATCAAATAGGGAGACGACTAGAAATTAAAAGAAGACTCGGCAACTGCCTCCATTAACCAATTAGAAAGTTGGAGTCCTCGATGGAAAAGTGGCAATCCAGGATTAAGTCGTCCATGCGGCACAAGAGCATATGCTAGACTATTGGTGCTTCTATGAATATTTTCCACATGAGTGTGGGGGTTGCATGAAAAGGCGTCAGATGATGTCATGTGTCTCTCTCATCTGCCAAATCATTGGAGTCTTCATGCATGATCAAGTTAGCCAACTCTATGTAGTTAGTAAAGATGTAATCCAAATGTATCAATCTGTTATAACAATGTTTCAAGGCTAGAATAATCGCCTTAGATTCGGATTGAAGGCTCGATTCAGCAAGAGTAGAAATAGCACCTGCTAGAATAATATTGGTAGTCATTACAAAGCCAAGGCCACTAGGAGATAGATCATCACTCTATAAGGCATCACAAAAGGTTGAGATACAAAAATTAGAAAAGGACATAGGAAAGAGCTCAGTAATATTGACTTGAACCCTGATTCTAACATCCTTAATAAAGAGGATTGCTTTCTGGAAAACCTTGGTAAAGTTTGGGTTAATTCTTTTGAACACCAAATTGCACCTCGCTTTCCAAATACCCCAAGCACAATTGGCGATCAGAGCTTTAAACTACTCATTATCCACCCGAGTATTAAAGTGTTTCACAATCCAATCTCCCATCATAAGGCTCTCCACATGTTCCAAAGGGACAAAGGCAAATGATGAAAGAATTAAGAAGCATTGTTAGCTTTTGATGTAAAACCAAATCACATGAGCATCAGTTTTACCCTGAAGGCCACAAAAAGGACACAGAAATTAAACTATGGGCCCAAGTTCACTCTGTAAAGTAGGGAGAATGTCAAAGTGTGGCCATGCAACATCCCCCCATATAAAAAATTTGGCACTGGGAGTTGTATGGAGACTCCAAATATTTTTCCAACCCTTCCATCTAGAACAATCATCTAAAGAGTTCAAATTGAAAAAGTTATAAAGAGTACTGGCAATCCTAGTGCTATCTGATTTAGGCATCCAAACCCAGCTATTACCAATGGATGAATTAAAGGAAACCTTTTGAAACCCTATTCCAGTCTAGATTGTTGCCCTAGAGCACAAAGCTTATCAAAGTTAATAGTATTATCATAGATAAAATCAGCACAAGAAAGATGCTCTAAATCCAAATCTATACTAATAAAGCAAGGTTTGAAAGCAAGAGAGGTCTCAAAAAGCCAAGGATCTTTCCAAAAATCAGTGGAGTTAGGATTACAAGTGCTAATGCATAAAAAAGGCTTTAAAAGATCAACATTCTTAGCCATTAAGGCAGTTTTGGCAAGCTTCAAATTCCTAATTCCTTAGACCCCTCCCTCCCATTGATTTGGCTTAGGTAGTCATGTTCCAAGCTATCGAGTCGAAGCCGCTTCAATTGCCAATCCTCCATATAAAAACTTTGTGACCAATTTAGAAATTTCCTCCTAGATCGAGTCAGGAACTAGACAACAAGAGAGTAAGTGGGTAGGGATAGTACGAAGGGAACTGTTGATTAGGATAGCTTTGCCCACTATAAAAAGATTAGAAAAGTTCCGAGCATTAAGAAAGTTAGAGGCCCTATCAACTAAATAACACCACTGGTGGATAGTTAATCAATTAGGAGAGATCAACACACCCAAATATCTAAAGGGAATTAAAAGACCCCACATCCATATTAAAAATTTGATGCGTGACTCTAGCAATCTTATTGTTACACCAACTGAGAAGAAAAATGGTAGATTTGAGGTTATTAGGACTTTGGCCAATCAGTTTATTGTAAATATCCAAACAAAATTTGTAGTTTCTAGCAACTGATCTCGAACCTCAAGTGATAATCATAAGATCATTAGCAAACATCAAACAGTTTAAGTTAATTCTGAGGCCATCAACAAAATTAAGGATCATGTGTAAATTTAAGGCAGGATTAAGGAGAGTTGTAGGTTTTGAGAGATCAAAAGAAAGACAAATGAGCAAATGGGTTCTCCTTGTCTAAGGCTTCTATGAATATCAATCCAATCCGGGGGTTGACCATTAATTAAAAAGGAGATGCTAGCAATACACATGCAAGCCTCCATCTAGGAAATCCAAATGTCAGGAAATTTCATATGCTTAAGGATTGCAAGAATAGAATTCCACTTGAAAGAGTCAAAAGCTTTATCTATATCTATCTTAAGGAGCATCCTAGGGGGAACATAGGTATCATTCTTAAGAGAGTGCATAATTTCCTGAGGTGCAATAATATTATCAAAACTGGATTTACCCGACATGAAACCACATTACTCGGCACCTATGAGATGGTGAATGACACACATAAGCCTATTAGTATGAATTTTAGAAATAATTTTACAGGAAACATTGTAGAGAGAGATAGGTTTAAAATCAATGACATTGCGAGGGTTGTCTTTTTTAGGAATGAGGACAATATAAGTTTTACTCCAAGATTTAAGTAAACAAACAGTTTGAGAAAAGTAGGAAACAACTTGAAAAAGGTAAAGCTTGACGAAATCCCAATAAAATAAATAAAAATCAGTGTTCAACCCATCAGGGCCAACGCTTTTGCCTATTGGCATAGTTTTTAAGGTAGACCGGACTTCTCCTATGGCGACAGGTTTAGCAAGCAAGGTCCTATCACTCTCGATTAAAACAACATGATCATTAGGAAAGGCATAAAACATGCAATTAAAAGACCAAAGCTTAGTATAGAAATCAGTAAAGAAATTATTAATGGCAATATGATCAAATTGGAAGTTACCAAAGGTACCTTTAACGGCAGCAATTCTATTCCTATAATCTCAAGTGCCGGTAAAATCATGGAAAAATTTGTTATTGAGGTCTCCATTGTTAAACCACATAAGTCTAGCTCGCTGAGCCCAACGGATAGAGTTATATCTCAACAAGACAGAGTGACGATTATAAAGGGAGCAGAGAGTAAGGCTACTAGAGAGGGTGTGGGAAGAAGAACAATTAAAATCCTCTAGTCAATCGACGTCCTCCTCAGAGTTAGTTATATCACTTTCCAGAGAATTCAAACCCCATGTTCTACAATTTAGCAAAAAGGATTTAATGCAATAGATAATATGAGGCATGGAATTTATGGGAGAGGTGTGAGACTTAACATTCCAAGCCATAGTTACAGCATCATGACAACCCTAGTATTTGAACATGTAATTGTCGAAACAAAAGAATTTAGAGGACTTGTGTCTATAAATACTAGCCGAGAGTAACAGGGGACGTGATCAGAGAAAATTCTAAGCAAATGGTGAACACAAAGATACTCATAAGAGGAAGTCCACTCATTATTCCCTAAAAACCTATCTAAACAGAACCATTGGTGACCCCATCCTTGTTGGTTGTTACACCAGGTGTACTCAAAGCTAATGAAGCCCAAATCAAGCAAAGCATTATTGGAAACAAAATTTTCAAAAAATTTAGACTTCAAAGAATAATCGATAAAGAACCCTCCCGTATGCTCATTATTGGATAAAATAGCATTGAAGTGCCCAATAACAAGACATGGGAGATTAAGTACAATAATACCTAAAAGCTCTTTCCAAACATGCCTTTGATGAGATACCAATTAGGAGATGTAGACCACCGAAATAATGTATTATTATTTCTTCTCTAAAGAAATAACCAAGTGAAGGGAAAAGCAAGAAAGAGCAAGAGGAGTACCCATTCCCATAGAGGGTTTCCAGAGGACAATATCTCCCTTGCAATATCCTAAGAACAAGATAACTGCCCACTCCCACCTATGATCAAATTTTCCATGAAACTGAAGAGCTCTTGAGAGGCCTGCACAAGTTTAAATTAGGCAGATAATTAAAGGATTAAACTTAGAGATAAGTTCATAAATCCTATTTACCGTTCTGGGGTTGGAAAGCCTCTACAATTCCAATATAGAATGTTAATGTGATTCATAGTAAAAAAAATAAAATAAAGAAAGACGAAGGAAGGAAAACACCTCAATATTGAAGATCTCAACGCTTTTGCACCCCCACTTTTTGAGGAAGAACCAGTTTTCAAAATACCCTGATGAGCCAAAGCTTCGATCTTGGCTTCATTCTACATCTCCACTAAGGTCATCTCATTGTTAGTATCATCAGCTCCACTTTCCTCATCTAGTGGTTCTTCTTCCATATCTTCTCCTTAGTGAGGGTCTTCTCTATGAGGGGTTGAAAGAGCTTGATTAACCTTGTCCACAAGAATGGCATGACTATCTTCCACAAGATTGGAGTATAAGCCCTCAAGCCGAGCAGTGTTTGATTTCCCCCAATGTCCTATAAATTGATGAAAGGAGAAGAGCAGTCTCAGAGGTTTCATGCCCTAAGAGCCCCTCTCATTCACTTTCACTTAGCCAGGTATTAGGAATGAGAGGGTTTCCTCCTCAATTAGTGGTAGAGGGAACAGTTGGTATATAGAGCATCAGACATCTCTGTAAGGTGAGTAGTAGGAGTAAAATCCCTAGGGATAGGGGCTACACAGGACTGTTGGAATTCAAAGCGTTAGGATCATATGTGATGGTCACAGGATATGGCTTGCTACCCCTGGCACAATCCTCGAATGAAACCTCAGGAAAAGTAGTAGGCTAATCTTAAAAGAGGCCTTCGCGGACTTCCCTAACAGCAGATCTAGTGCATGTGTAAGAGAGGTAGGACAACAAAGATGGGGAAGGGAATGGTCACCCTCCACACATAGGGTTAAGACGTTTCTCTAACTGTTGGGCACATGTCCTTCCGATCCATCATCAGATGATGCTAAGGAGCAGCACCTAATCCCCGTTCATAACCGCAACCCTGGTGATACGAAGACATAACCCAAGGACCGAAGTCAATTTTTTGGTTCGGCACCATCTCTGACCCAACATTCAAGAGTTTAGAAATATCCAAGGCCTATGGTAGTTTGGAACTCCTTCATATCGCATCGAGCTACATCATTTATTAAAGTAAAGACGAAGAATCTAGGCTAACATCCTTTGCAATCGAGCTATAGAATTCAAAGGTACAAGTCTTTATGGAATGACCAACCCTGCCACAACTGTAACAAAAAGCCGAGAGCTTTCCATAGATAATAGGTACCATCACCAAGCCTTCAAAACCTTAGGGACACATCCCCCAAATAAGAGTTTTAGAAAAATCATCTCAACACATAATATAGCAAACTTAGCAAGAGAAATATTTAGTGAGTGTTCATCAATCTTCAGAAGTCAACCAAACGGATTCCCTATGGTTTCAAGCATATCTCCCTCCTAGTATTCCATGGGGAAATAGTGTAATGAATCCAAACCATGGCATTCTCTAGCTTCTTGAAGACCGCGTAAAAGTTCGGTCTCCAAGCAGCAAGTTTTTTTTGTGTTGAGGAGAGCTTTGCAGACTAGCAAAACGAAATGGAAAACAAAAAAAAAATAGAGTAAGCTCTAGAACTTCAAGTCACTCACATGGGCAGCCTTCACCAGCCAGTTTAGCAACTCGAGGCCCTGATGAAAGAGGGCGACATATGGGTTTCTCATCGCAAACTTTACAATTTTATTAGCAACAACGTACAGCCCCCGTGGAATACATAGCAAATTGATATTGTAACATTGCCTGATTAGTTATTCGATCTCCACAATCTGCTCCTTGGCTATCCACGCCATCTCCTGTTCATCCTTTTAAATCTAATCCACCAAAACTACACAATCTGCGTAGATATTCTGGGGTTGAAAACTCCTCTCCAAGCAGCACTTCAGTGCCACGATCAACACATTTAGCTCCCCATGAATATCGGATATTGCTCTTCTATTCCTAGGACCTACCAATAGAATTATTTTATCCCTGTTAACTAAAACAAAACCCATGCCACAACATTGGTTTTGTTCAATCCATGCAGCATCCGTAAACAAAGAAAAGGAAGAATTAAATAGAAAGTGAAATAGCTTCCCTGCTTTCAGTGTGAGCTCCTTATCCAAGCTCTCCACCATAACAACTGCTTGGTACCCAATTTGGAGAAAGTTGGGGCGGTTCAATTGAAAATCCAGCTACAGTGGGCTTTCTATAACAACCACGCACATGAAGCCATCGCAGCCTTGAAGCATCCATTCCCGCATTTTGTTTTCCATCTCTTAGTAATCCATTCACCGTTCATAAAGTTGTCGATCATATTTAAATCCATACCAACAAATTTTCTAATAACACTCCAACTCATCTTGCTTTTGCGACATTGCTATAAGATATGCTCATCTGTTTCACTCTCAAGTTCACAAAACACACATTCCCTCTCTGGCCCAATGTTAAGTCTGTAGAGGTAAAAGAAAGTCGGAGTCCTTCCATACAGCATCCTCCACATAAAGATTTTCACTCTAGGGATGATCTTCAATTTTAAGAGATATTGCCAGCCCTCCGAGCAATTTTATTTTTCATGTCGATCACCGCTGACCAACTATAAACCAAACTAGCAAGAGAAGAATTAGACCCCATTACTGCCCAAACCCAGAAATTGTTGCTCTCTCTATTAATGTTCCAATTACTCAAGAGAGACCAGTCCACATTCTCGCCAAAAACAAGTCTACAAACATCAGAATTAACTGAACAGTTCTCAATACAGTCATTAACAACAAAGGTAGGTTTATAAGCAATTGGAATATCGAACAACCAAGGATCCCTCAAAAAATCAATTTTATTGGGATTACACTCTTTAATCCAACAACATGCTTTAATTTTAGAGGTAGCAAGTCTCAAAACACGATAAAAACTAGAAACGTTTTTCACATTACTGGCATTCCAACAGTTAAGAGTCCCATACTTTAAATTTGAAATATGAATCCACAGTTTATCCTCACAATTAAGCACCATAAAAACATTTTTGGTCATTAGAGCAAATTTGACATTCCTTAAATTTCTAATACCAAGTCCCCCCTCAGTTTTTCCAAGTGTAGTAGTGCTCCATAGTATCATATGGAAGCCGCTACGATTGTAATTCCCACCCTAGAGGAACTTCCTAGCTAATTTAGAGATTTGATCAATAATGGAATCAGGGACCACAACACAGGACAACTGAAAGGTAGTGATGGGCATCAAGACACTATTGACAAGCACAGCCCGACCAACTAAGGATAAAGGGTTATGATTCCAAACTTTAATGCAAGACTAGGCTTTGTTAACAAGGGGTTGGAAACTATTAATAAGAAATCTCTTAGGCCCAATCAAACACGAGGTGGTTAAAGTTCACATTCAGTCTAGCATCAAAACTAGGGATCCAATTCTGATACAAGGCATGGTTTAACATGGCTGAAAGGTTCTATAAAATTAGGAGGAACAGATAAGGGGACAAAGGATCCCCTTGTCTGAGTCCCCAACCACTAGAAAACCAACGAGTGACATGGCCATTAATCAAAATAGCAAACCTAGCAATAGACATGCAAGCCCTGATCCAGTCGATCCACAAAACAGGGAAGATCATAAGATGGAGAGTTGCAAGAATAGCATCCCATTCAACCATATCATAAGCCTTAGCTACGTCAACCTTCAATAACATCCTAGGAGGGCCCTTGGTCTCAGACTCTAAAGAATACACAATCTCTTGGGCCACAATAATGTTGTCAAAGCAAGATTTCTTCACTAAAAAAGCACTTTGCCCTTGCCCAACAATCTTATGAATAATTTCCTTCAAGCAACTCGATAAAAGTTTAGAAATAATTTTATAAGAGACGTTACACAAGGCAATGGGTCAAAAATCCAAAACCGATTTGGGGTTGTCAGATTTTGGGATAAGAACAAGGAATGTTTCCCCCAAGAGTTAGGGAGCTGTGCAGTGGAAAAGAAATAGGAGATGGCTTTATAGAGGGGATCCTTAATTATGTCCCAATAGAAAATATAGAATTCGACATTCAAACCATCAGGCCCAAGACTTTTGCCTTAGCCATCAACCATATAGTCGCCAGGATCTCACTATAGGTGACAGCTTTAGTTAGGAAAGCTCTATCCTCCTCACTAATAGTAATGTGATCAAGCAGGAGGCTTCTAATTAATTCAGAGAACAACCACCTACACTTATGGACCCAAAGGTCCCGGAAAAAACTGGTGAAACAACTCTCAATATCAGCTTGCTTAGTAAAGTTTTGCCCGCAGACATCACTGACACTGGAAATTCTATTTCTATGGCTTCTGGTTTTGGCCATGTTATGGAAGAATTTGGAGTTTAAGTCACCTTCCTTAAGCCAAAGAATGCGAGCTCGTTGAGTCCAGCGAATGCAATTTTGCCTAAGTAAAGCACTGTAGAGGTTGTTCAAGGCCCAAAATGTTAGGATCTTATCAACAAAGAAGGGAATTATCATGAGAAAATATACATGCCAAAACGCAGTGGATAACAAAATTTTTAACGGTAGTAAATATAATAAAACCCTAACGCATGCTAGAACTAAGATTAAAATCTAAACAAATAGATAATTAAATGTTTTACCTTTATTTTGATGACGATTCTAAATGTACCCTTGTTTCCATAAAATTGAAAGGGGATGTGAATCATGACTCCTCTCTACAATCATATACACACGGACGCCTCTGGGAATCAAGTAGGTATGCTAGTACCTCAAGAAACAACGCTTGTTTCTTAATTTGAAATCGATCAACAAGACTCAAGAGAAACAATTTCCTCTTTGTCTCGAGTTCCGATCTGTAGAGAAGAGAAAAAGGGTTGTAGGAGCGGCGGCAGTAGAAGGTTCCGGCTGCGAGCTCTGATGTTGGGCACCGGCTATGATGGCCAAGGGAGAAGAGGGATGGGTGACAGCTGCTAGGGTTTCTCAAGAGACTATTTCTCAATCACTCTCTTTCTTTTCTTCTTATCTCATTTTAGGGTTAGACATCTATTTATTTTGAAAACCCAAAACCCTAATTTATGATAAAACCCTTCACTCCTAATCAAATTAGGAATCTCTTTTTTACTTGATTAATTAAACCATTTTAAATAACCAAATCGATTAGATTGGATCAACACTTAATAAGACCTAACTTGAATAAGCTATTTAGTCCACCTAACTAGGTTTTTCACCAAAACTCTAATCAGGTGATCGAATAAGTAACAAATACTGAACCTTGATCACAACCTTCTTAGTGTACGATCTTGTAGGTCCATTTAACATTAACAATGAGGTTAAACAACTTTAACGCTCATAAATCATAATTATTCTCTAACAGGATAATACGATTACCCAATATTAAATGAAAGTCAATTTTGAAAATTAACAGAACCTATCACAACCTTATACAAACTTTTGCCACTGAATATCTTAATTAGCATAAGGCATGGAGTGAGCCACCTTCAATTTAATGCCAATTAATTTCTTGGTCTCTTAGTGAACTGACTAGGTCAAGTAAATGATAACTCTTATCATTTACCTTAGGCGTGGCCACGCACTACTCAGTCTCACTAATCAAGTGGCAAGTGATATTCACTCTCTCTACAGAGAGGGGTAATCCCTTTACTTCATTCATGTCTCTCAGCATGAATCATGACATGCCCAAACATACCCATACTTGTCACTCAGTTAGGAATGACGTTAGCTGTAAGTCAAAGCATGTAAGGATTAATCTGAGATCCTAGTGATTTTAGATCGAAGGATTTGAGTACAAGAATTGCTTGAGAAAAACACTTATGACTTTACAACCATGTAGTGTTCTCAAGAGTAGATCAATCCAAGTATACTGTTTCCCAACATGTATCTATGTCCTTTGATTGATATCCCATACCCTTTGACCCATAAAACAAGGTCATCTCACAAAAGACATACTAGTCTTAATTTATTTTCATTCTCATGAAAATAATCGACTAGGGCATTTCAAATATTGTTCTAGTTTATGCTCCAATGTATTACTATCCAAATCACACATTTAATAACTTGAGTAGAACCAATATTCAAGGATGTTTTATCTTACAAACTATGCACATAAATAATAATAGATTAAACGATACCTTATAATAATTATCCAAATAATAAGAGTTCATACAATGTATTGGGGCTAGGTCTTACACTAACAATCTCCCACTAGCACTAGTCCCAATCAGGCATAACTCTAAGACCAAAAGGCCTAACATGACGATCATGTTTTGGCCTAACCAACTGCTTGGTCAAAGGATCAGCTACATTGTCTTCTCCAGCAATCTTGCGAACTTTCACATCTCCTTTATTGACGATCTCCCAAATGAGATGGAATCTCCTAAGTATGTGTTTGGACTTTTGGTGTGACCAGGGCTCCTAAGCCTGTGCTATGGCCCCATTGTTGTCACAAAATAGGTTTAGTGGATCTAGGATGCTTAGGACAAGTCCTTACCCAGTAAGGAACCTCTTAAGCTTATCAGCTTCCTTAGCAGCATCCGATGCAGCTATATACTCAAACTCTGAGGTAGAATCAATGACGATGTCTTGTTTTGAGCTCTTCCAGCTTACAGCATCTCCATTCAAGCAAAACACATAACCAGATTGCAATTTACTGTTGTTAGCATTGGTTTGAAATGCAGTATCAGTGTAACCCATTACAATGAGCTCATTCTCACCACCGTACACTAAGAAGTAATCTTTAGTCCTTCGCAAGTACTTAAGAATACTCTTGATAGCAGATCAATGGTTTTCCCCTAAATCCTGTTAGAATCTGCTAGTCATGCATAGTGCATGTGCGACATCACGCCTAATACATAGCATGGCATACATGATATATCCTATAGCAGACACGTAAGTGATCTAACTCATGTGTTCCCTTTGTTCTTCAATCTGAGTATAATCCCCTTTACTTTGAACAACTCCCTCAGACATGGGTAAAAACCCTTTCTTGGAGTTAGACATACTTAACCATTTCAGTATCGTATCTACATACTTTTCTTGACTTAGTCCCAAAAACCATTATGATCTATTCCTATAGATCTTTATACCTAGTATAATCTCGGCTTCACCTAAGTCCTTCATTAAGAAACACTTCCCTAACCATTACTGAACATTTAACAATGTCAGGATGTCGTTTCTAATAAACAAGATGTCATCGACATATAGCACAAGAAAAATGACTATGCTCCCACTAGCCCTCTTGTACACACAAGGCTCATCCTCGTTTTTGAGAAATCCAAACCCTTTGACTGCCTCATCGAAACGGAGGTTCCAACTTTGGGATGCTTGCTTGAGTCCATAAATGGACCTCATCAACTTGCACACCTTGTTAGGGTTCTTTTGATCAACAAAACCCTCAGGCTGTGTCATGTACACATCCTCAAAGAGGTTTCCATTAAGGAAAGTTGTTTTGAAATCCATTTGCCATATCTCATAGTCATAATATGTTGGTATGTAAAGAAGAATCCTAATGAATTTGAGCATGACTACTGGTGAAAAGGTTTCATCATAGTCAATACCATGAGTCTGTTTGAAGCCTTTCGCCACTAGTCTACCTTTGAAGGTGTTATCGACCTTATGTTTGAAAATCCATTTGCACTCAATGATCTTAGCACCTTCCGGTAGATCAACCAAAGTCCATACTTGGTTATCATACATCAATTGCATTTCGGATTTCATAGCTCCAAGCCATTTATCCAAATCGAAACTCTCAATTGCCTAAGCTTTGATAGTCAGTAATAAGAAACCCATATCTCTCAGGCTCGTGTTGAATCCTACCAAACCTTCTTGGTTCTTGTCTCATAGGTTCGGATTCCACAACTCTTTGTGAATTCGTTTCCATTTCCAAACTATCCTCTACATGAATTTGTGGTAGTTGAACCTCCTCAAGTTGTAATCCACTCCCACTGTTCTTCTTGAGAAGAAACTCCTTCTCCAAGAAAATAGCATTCCGAGCAACAAACATTTTGTTCTAGTTAGGGTTATAGAAATAATATCCCTTAGTTTCCTTGGGATAGCCCACAAATAGACACTTGTAGGTCTTAGATGCAGGCTTGCCCGATGTTAACCTTTTAACATGTAACTCACAACCCCAAATTCCTAGAAAAGTCATATTAGACTTTCGCCCATCCACATCACATATGGTGTCTTGTTAACTGCCTTAGTTGGAGTTCTATTTAGCAAGAATGCAGCAATCTTAAGGGTATGTCTCCAGAAGGATAATGGAAGACCAGCTTGAATCATCATTGACCAAACCATATCCAATAAGTCTGATTCCTCTTTCCTACCACACCATTCTACTGAGGTATTCTAGGAGGAGTGAGTTGTGAAACTCTTCCACACTCTTTCAAATAATGGTCAAACTCTCGGCTTAAGTATTCACAACCTTGATCTGATCGAATGGCTTTAATACTTTTACCAAGTTGGTATTGCACTTCATTCTTAAACTTCTTGAGTCATTCAAAAGTCTCGGACTTGTGCTTCATAAGATAAACATAGCCATATCTACTAAAGCCATCCGTAAAAGTAACGAAGTGCGCAAAACCACCTCTAGCATGTGTGTTCAATGGTCCACATACATCATAATGTATTAGTCCCAATAAATCACCTGCACTTTCACCTTGTTTGTTGAAGGGTCCTTTAGTCATTTTTGCCATGGAGACAAGATTCACATGTCTCAAATGATTCAAAATCAAATGAGCTAAGAACTCTATCACTATGAAGTCTTGACATACATTTCTCGTCTATGTGACCCAAACGACAATGCAAGAAATATGAAGGGTTCGACTCGTTCAACTTTACCCTTTTAGTATCTATGTTATAGATAGACTTGTGGTTTTTAAAGTCTCAAACGTAAAGCCCATTACTGAGCATAGCATTGCCATACAGAATGTCCTCACAAAAAATGAAAATAACATTATTCTTAATAATGAAGTTATAACCATCATTATCCAGACAAGAAATTGAAATAATGTTTCCACACATAGCAGGCACGTAATAACAATTTATTAAATTCAAAACAAGTCCAGAAGGCAAAGTTAATGGATAGTCTCCTATCTCTATGGTTGTAACCCTTGCTCCGTTCCCTACTCTTAGGTCAACTTTGCCTTTAGTCAAAAGTATCCTATTTCTATATACCTGCACATTTAAACAAATGTGAGAATTACATCCGCTATCCAATACCCATGATATAGAAATAGAGAGATTGACTTCTATCATATAGAAACTTGAAGTAGAGGCCTTGCCTCCCTTCTTCAACTTTTCCAAGTAGAGTGAACAGTTTCTCTTCCAATGACCAGCTTCATTGCAGTGAAAACACATACCCTTCTTCTGAGGTTTGGGCTTGGGTTTCTTAGCCTCCTTGCCTTTGGAATAAGGTCCAACCTTCTCCTTGGGCTTGGACCTGGCTTTACCCTTCCTCTTTCCACTCTTGCCCTTGTCCTTCTGTACCATAAGCACCGGGATGGATTTCTTAATACTCTGCTCGCAATTTTAAGTATCCTATACAGCTCGGTAAGTGTCTTATCCATTCCATGCATGTTATAGATCATGACAAAGTGATCATAACTATTTGGCAAGGACCTTAAGATAAGGTCCATCGCAAGTTCCTTTTGGATCAGCATATCAAGTTTCTCAAGCGTATCAATATACCCCTTCATCTTAAGCACATGGGACTTACCAGTGCTTCAGGCAATGGTTTCTCAATGGATTCCAGTTTCCATTATTGCCTAAGAACAATTCTCAAGTTTCGAGACCAATCAAGGAAATTGATTCCATTGAGCTTGTCCTTCTCAAGGACATATCGCAACAAAAAATTTTATGGATTTGCATTATTGGTTGTCATTATAATCTACACATAATTAAAAACAAGATTCAATTATGAGGTCTTATTAAGCTTTCCACAATTATGAATTAATATGCCAATGTAAATAATTCGTTATTAGTGATTTATTGAGGACCAAGATCCATATTTCACTTCATCTTGGTCAAACTGAGCCTGTACACTCAAGACTAGCTTATTTAGGTAGGAACTCTTTCTAATCACATCACATGTGATTCTTGGATATAATGGGGTTAACATTTGCTGTTAAAGCACACCCAATCTTTCCAATGCCTAGGGCTAGGACCGTCCCACTACCCATGTTAAGTCAATCCTTTACTCGAGTGTTGGACATAAACATTATCCCAACACTTGCCTTACAAAGATAATCTAAACACGCTCAGCTTTGGCATGACCCGCGTTTTGATGATCGATGTCTTGACAAGTTTCGAGTAAGGGAAGGCATTTTCATGACTTACTATTATTGGGATTAATTACAGCTTACATAGCAATACCGGAATTACATTCATCCAAACATATGTAAGGAATAAATAAAAAACAAAAATAAATGTGACATTCATGGGCCAGAAAATCCTAAGCCTAGAGACTATTTCTGGCAAGTTCATCTTCTGGCTGTGCCACGACGAGCTCTCCCACCAACCTTTGGGTTTCCATCTTTATCAAGTCGCCTTGTATTCAAATTTACACAATATAAAATTAAAAAAAACTAACGATGACACGCAGGTCATACACAAAAATATAACGACTCACAACCCGTATAAAATAAAATGACACGCAAGCCATTTAAACAGCTAAGGCCCATGAATGCACCAACCAACATTCAACACACGCATATTAAATAAACCAAGCAAGAAAGACATGGAATCTGAATTTTAATTAACTTTTAATTTAAGCCATACAAGAATTGTGTGTTTAGGTTTTAAGAACTAACCCAGTGACGGGCTTGGGTGTTAACCCAAACGATCAAACCCTTTGATCTATTTCATCAAATGAAATGTTCTTAAAAACCCTAAAACTCACTATTAGTTGATTTGTGCAATCAATAAAACTAATCCATTCCTTATATAGAATTTTTAATGTTTAAGACATAACAATTATACCAAAAACAATAAAGCAATCATACCATAAAAGCACATATATACATATGGCACATACCAAAAATAAGCCTAACAAAACAATTTTAAAGACTTATAAATGGGTGTATGGCCTAAAATATATATATATATATATATAACATATTTTAAAATCCTAATGCACCAAATCCTAATCCAATCAAGATTTGCAAATGGGAAAACAAATCTTTCTAAAAAATTAAGCATGATCAATTATTTTCTAATCATATTTGGAAATATTAACTAGTTAATCAAGTTAACAAAATTAACAAAATAAGGATCTATCATCCTATTCCATCAGCATGCAATGTTAATCAAATCATTATGAATATATCTAACATCTAATCCTATAGACATGCATAACCTGTCTCTGGTACCACTATTAGGATCTTATCAACACATAAGGGAATCATCATGCGAAAATATACATGCCGAAAAGTAGCGGATAACAAAATTTTTAACGGCAAGTAAACATAATAAAACCATAACGCATGCCAGAACTAAGAATAAAATCTAAACAAATAGATAATTAAATGTTTTGCCTTTGTTTTGATGACGATTCTGAACGTACCCTTGTTTCCCCGAAATTGAAAGGGACTGCGAATCGCGACTCCCCTCTACAATCACGTTCACACGAACGCCTCTGGGAATGAAGCAAGTATGAAAATACCTCAAGAACCAATGCTTGTTTCTCGATGTGAATAGCAAGCACCCGAGATCGATCAACGAGACTCAAGAGAAACAATTTTCTCTTTGTCTCGAGATCTGATTTGTAGAGAAAAGAAAAAAGGACTGTAGGCGTGTCGACGGCGGTGGGTTCCAGCGGTGGGCTTCGACGGCGGCCACCAGTGGCGACGGCCAAGGGAGAAGAATGATGAGTGATGGCTAGGGTTTCTCAAAAGACTATCTCTCAATCACTCTCTTTTTTTTTTCTTTTTTCTTATTATCTCATATTAGGGTTAGACCATCTATTTATATTGGAAACCCAAAACCTTAATTTATGATAAAACCCTTCACTCCTAATCAAATTAGGAATTTGTTCTTTACTTGATTAATTAAACCATTTTAATTAACCAAATCGATTAAATTGAATTAACACTTAATAAGACCCAACCCGAATAAGCTATTCGGTCCACCTAATTATGTTTTTCACCAAAACTCTAATCATGTGGTCCAATAAGTAACAAATACTGAACTTTGATCCCTGCATTCTTAGTGAACGATCATGTAGGTCTATTTAACATTGACAATGAGGTTAAACAACTTTAACACTCATAAATCATAATTATTCCCTAGCACTATAAATCGATTACCCAATATTAAATGAAAGCCAATTTCAAGAATTAACTAAACCTGTCGCAACCTTATACAAACCTTTGCCACTAAATATCTTAATTAGCAAAAGGCAAGGAGCGAGTCACCTTTATTTTAATGCTAATTAATTTATTGATCTCTTAGTGAACTGACTAGGTCAAGTAAATGATAACTCTTATCATTTTCCTTGGGCGTGGCCACGCACTACTCAGTCTCACTAATCAAGTGGCCGGTGATATTCGCTCTCTCTACAGAGAGGGGCAATCCCTTCACTTTACTCATGTCTCTCAGCATAAATTATGACATGCCCAAACATACCTATAATTGCCACTCAGTTACGAATGACGTTAGGCGTAAGTCAAAACATGTAAGGATTAAGCTAAGATCTATAGTGATTTTAGGTCAAAGGATTCGAGTACAAGAATTGCTTGAAAAAAACACTTATGACTTTACAACCATGTAGTGTTCTCAAGAGCGGATCGATCCAGGTACACTGTTTCCTAACATGTATCCATGTCCTTTGATTGATATCTCATATCCTATGACTCATGAAACAAGGTCATCTCACAAAAGACATACTAGTCTTAATTTATTTTCATTCCCATGAAATAATCGACTAGGAACATTTAGAATATTATTCTAGTTTATGCTCCAAAGTTTTACTATCCAAATAACGCATTTGATAACTTGAGTAGAACCAATATTCAATGATGTTTTATCTTATTAACTATGCATAGAAATAATAATAGATAAAACGATGCCTCATAATAATTATCCAAATAATAAGAGTTTATACAATGTATTAGGGCTAGGGCTTACACTAACACTAAGGTATCTAAAGTCCAGGGAAAGACAACTCGCAAGGTTGTCAAGGTTTTCCAGGATCTCAATGTCCCCCTCCGTATTATGGATTTCAACATCAAGCAGGGAGAGGCCAAAATTATTCTAGGCAATAAGGCGAAGCTTAGTATGCAAGACAAGGTACGAAAAGGCATGCAAAGGGGAAGAATTGGATGAAAATTCCAAGCGTTAACCATGGAATCATGACAACCCCTATGCTCAGACCAAACATTCTCAAAATGGAAAATTTTTCTTTTGGAAAGAGAAGGCAAACGAGTTTTCAACAATAACTGAGCATGATCAGAAGATATGTGTTGAAGATGCTCAACCGAATATGAGTCAAAAAAGTCCAGCCAGTCCAATTTAGTAATGAAATAGTTGAGGCGGGCCCACCGATGGGCACACACCGACTGCCCATTACACCTAGTAAAAGAAGACCCCGAAAAGCCAAAATTAATCAATATATAAAACAAATGAAATCATTAAGATAATAATAAGTAATAGATTATAGTATATTTTCATTAGATTTAGGCTTCATTTCTTTAGTTTATGCATTTCTCCCAATATTTCTAGCTTAATTTCACTCTTTTAGTTCAAGTTACTGGTCTTCATCAGTTTAGATGCAGATAAGTGGAGTTTGGCCTTTATTTGAAACGTGGGTGACCTGTGGTAGCTACCACACCCATGGATCATGATGTAGAAATTTAAAAGCCTAAAACCCTAGAAGAAGTAAAACCTGCCTGTGCCAGCTAACATAGGCGTGGATCTTTGTCACCATCGCAATCCTAATTAAAACCTTCTCTGTATAAAGCTAAGAAAAAGAATTTTAAAGGATCTTTGACTACGAAAACAAGGAGACGATTTCTCTAAGGGTTTGCAGATCATCTAAAGCTATCAAAGAGGAAAAAGAAAACAAAGATCAAAGGAGAGATTCATCAATCTACAAGAATATCACACTTGGAGGATCAAGAGTTTATTCTTTCTTATTCTTTGATTTATTTCATGGTTTGATCTATGATAGATATGAATGTTTTAGCTTATGAATCGAACATGAGCGAGTAGATCTTATGTTCTACGATTGGGATTAGCCCAATGTTTAGATAATTGACGATGTATTGACTTTTACTTTCTTATTAATGATTATTTTCTTTTGATTCACTTTTATGGAATTTAATGCTCGCGAATGAGTTGAGCCCCTCATATTTGCATGATTTTAAATACCAAAGGAAGGACCGAAAGGTGAACTAAGGTGTTGGAAACCCTAAAATTGAACCCGAAATCTTAGATTATGATTTCTTGAGGATAACTGGATGTCATAGAACTTAAAGGATCTAATTAGATTCAATTACCACAAAAGTAGGAGTTATTCTAAGTTAGATACCTCGTTATATTCTGAAAGAAAATAGTGAGTATCCTAGGATATTCCACCTTCAAAGCTATTAAACTAAATCAATAAAAAAAGTCAATACGAAGTCTTTTATCTATCATTGTGGTGAACCTTAATCCTAGAAGCCCTTGAAATCTGAATTATTCATCTAAGCCATTGGTAGCCTTAACTTTGACAATTTTAGTTTTCATTAGTTATTATTTCCATAATTCACATACCGATTAATTCGTCTAAATAACCCTAATTGCAAGAAATTGGTAATTAGCATCAAAGTCCTCGTGGGAAAGATATTTAGTTTACTACTTGAACGATCCTTGCACTTGCGGTACACATCAAGTTTTTGGCGCTGTTGCGGGGACTTTGCTTGTTGATAGTGATTAAAAATTGCAATTTGGTTAGTTTAGATATCTTATTTTTATTTTTATTGTTTTTCTTCACAGGAGGTTATTCCTTGTATGCAAAGATCGAGAGGTCTTAATAACCTTGTGGAGTTAGATCCAGAAGTCAAGCGAAGCTTTCAAATTAGAAGACAAAACCAGAGAAGGAAGAAAGCTTAAGAATCACAACCCTTAATCATGGAAGACAATAATAGAATTTTAAGGGACTTTACTGCACCAAATGTTCAGGGATTGCACTCAAGCATTACAAAAACCCACTGTGGAGGTAAATAACTTCGAGTTGAAGCCAACCCTACTCTCCATGGTTCAACAAAATCAGTTTGGAAGCTCACTGATTGATTATCCAATTCTGCATCTTTCAATCTTTTTGGAAATATTGTGACACCCTAAAGCTCAATGTTGTTTCTCCAGATGCTATCAGGTTAAGGTTGTTCCCTTTTTCTTTAAAGGACAGAGCAAGGACATGGTTGCATTCACTTCCTGTGGGATCCATCACAACATGAGATTAGTTATCACAAGTCTTCCTAGCCAGATACTTTCCTCAGAGCAAGACGGCTCAACTTAGAAATCAGATCACTAATTTTGCACAAAAAGAAGGAGAGTCTTTATGTGATGCATGGGATAGATTCAAAGAATTATTGAGGTTGTGTCCCCATCATGGACTCGCAAAATGGTTATTAGTGCAGACCTTTTACAATGGGTTGAATTATAACACCAAGATTACAGTGGACGCTACTTTAGGAGGAGCATTGATGAACAAGAGTGTGGATGAGGCATATGATCTATTTTAAAACATAGCATTTAACAATTATCAATGGTCAAATGAAAGAGGTAGTAAAAAGAAGGTTCCAGGGAAATACGATGTGGATGCTTTGGACCTCATCGCTGCAAAAGTAGATGCCTTAACTCAAAAAGTTGACAAGATCAGCATAAATGCAGTTGGTGTTATTCCTTCTAATGTGTCACATGATATTTGTGGAAATGTTGGCCATACAGCTATCGAGTTCCAATTGGGACTTTTCAACCCACAAGAACCACTAATGGAGCAAGCCAACTTTATCAACAATTTCAATCATAAGCCACAAAATGATCCCTTTTCAAATACCTACAACCCTAGTTGGCGGAATCATCCAAATCTTTCCTATAGAAATCCCCAAGATTAAGCAGGTTTTAACAATTTCAGACAACCTCCAAGATTCCAACCAAGGCCTCTTGATCCACCACATGTCCAGAAATCAAATTTGGAGTCTCTCCTTGAGAACTTTGTAGTAGCTCAAACGAAACAGAATGAGGAGTTTAAGCAACAAGGTCAAGCCATGAATGAAGCACTAAGACAGTTAATATTTAAAGTTGATTCATTGGCTACTCACAACAAGATGCTTGAAACTCAAATTGCTCAACAAGCAAGCTCTTCTTCAAGAACTCAAAGGATGTTCCAAGGAAAACCAAAAATTAATCCGAATGAGTATTGCAATGCAGTGACATTAAGAAGTGGTAAACAGTTAAAGGAACCAAAACCCCGAAAAGAAGTTTTTTTGAGTGATTAAACTGAGGAAGCTAACAATATTCCTCCCTCAGATGGGGTAAATGAAGACAAAGAAGAAATTGGACAGAAAAGAGACAAAGAGCCCAAGTACATTCCGCCAAAGCCATACATGCCACCAATTCCCTTTCCACAGAGATTGGCTAAAGCCAAGATGGATAAGCAATTTGGAAGATTCTTGGAGGTTTTGAAGAAATTATACATCAACATACCATTTACAGAGGTGTTACAACAAATGCCCTCATATACCAAGTTTCTCAAAGACATCTTGTCCAACAAAGGAAGACTAAAGGAGTACGAGACTGTAGCAGTAACTAAGGAGTGTAGTGTTCTTATTCAAAACAAGTTGCATCCAAAGCTAGAAGACCGAGGCAGTTTCTCCATTCCGTATATGATTGGCACCACAAGTTTCGAACAAGCACTATGTGACCTTGGTGCTAGTGTAAGTCTTATGCCTCTTTCTATGTGCAGGAAGCTGGAAATAGGCGAACTCAAGCTAACTACAATCACTTTGCAATTGGCAGACCATTCTGTCAAGTATCCGATAGGTATCCTTAAGGATGTTCCTATTAAGGTCAGTAATGTTTTCATTCCAGCTGATTTTGTTGTGCTAGAGATGGAGGAGGATTCTTAAATCCTAATCATCTTGGGTAGACCATTTTTAGCTACAATAGATGCCATTATAGATGTTAAAAATGGTAAATTTTCTCTAACTGTCGGTGATGAAAAAGTTGAGTTTGATTTCTCTAATGCTATGAAAAAACCTTTTGTTGAGGGTTCTTGTTACAGGATTAATATGCTGCAGGAGATCATTATTCAGGAAGAGACCAAGCACTATTTTAAGGACCCACTCGAGCTTTATTTGGTACGTGAGAACCTCAATAATGATAAAGATGATGAAGCTAGTCAGTATGAGCATTTACTAGAAGTACAATCCTACATTCAACCCCAAAAAGCTAAGATCGAGGAATTGAGGTTAGAATCTTCTCTTAGCATTCTTGAGGAAGAACAAACTCCAAAGTAGAACTTAAACCCCTTCCTTCCATTCTCAGGTATGAATTTCTAGGACCCAACTCTACTTATCTTGTGATTGAAAAGCTACTTAGAGAACTTAGATCACATCGCAAAGTCATAGGGTACACAGTTGATGACATCAAAGGTATTAATTGCTCGATTTACATGCATAGAATTCTTTTAGAAAATGATTATAAACCATCTGTAGAACCTCAAAGATGATTGAATCCTAATATGAAAGAGGTAGTAAAGAAAGAGGTGTTAAAATTACTATAGACACTAGAATAATCTATCCTATCTCTGATAGTGAGTGGGTTAGCCCAGTACAGGTAGTTCCAAAGAAAGGGGGTATGACTGTTGCGAAAAATCAAAATAACGAATTGATCCCTACTAGGACAGTCACAGGGTGGAGAATGTGTATTGACTATCGAAAACTCAATAAAGCAACTAGGAAAGATCATTTTCCACTACATTTTGTTGACCAAATGCTTGAGAGACTAACGAAGCACTCTTACTTTTGTTATTTAGATGGTTACTCGAGTTTCTTTCAGATTCTCATTCATCCCAATGACCAGGAAAAGACTACATTTACATGTCCAAGTATTTTTGCATATAGAAAGATGTCTTTTGGTCTCTGTAATGCACCTGCTACTTTTCAACATTGCATGCAATCAATATTCTCTGATTTCATTGAAAACATTATGGAAATTTTTATGGATGATTTCTCTGCATATGGCACAAGTTTTGATAATTGTCTAACTAATTTGTCTCAAGTGCAACAAAGATGTGAAGAGGTGAATCTTTTGTTAAATTGGGAAAAGTGTCACTTCATAGTGCATGAAGGAATTGTACTTGGACATTTATTATCCAAACATGGAATTCAGGTGGACAAAGCTAAAGTGGAAATAATTAAGAAGATGCCCCCACCAACGACAGTCAAGGGAGTGCAAAGTTTTCTAGGACACGCTGGGTTTTATAGACACTTCATTAAAGATTTTTTAAATTGCTAAACCTTTGACTAATCTACTAATTAAAGATGTCCCTTTTGTTTTTGACCAAGATTGTTTAAATAATTTTCACATGTTAAAGAAAGTATTGGTGATTGCTCCAATTATTCAAACACCAGATTGGGCCCTACCTTTTGAAGTTATGTGTGATGCAAGTGACTACGCAATAGGAGAAGTTTTGGGACAAAGGAAAGACAAGAAGATGCATGCCATCTACTATGCGAGCAAGACTTTGGATGAGGCTCAGATTAATTATGCCACCACTGAAAAGGAGCTTCTAGCTGTAGTTTTTGCCTTTAACAAATTCAGATCATATTTAGTGGGCTCCAAAGTAATTGTGCACACTGATCATGCAGCAATCAAGCATTTACTAAGTAAGAAAGATGCCAAACCATGACTTATCAGATGGATACTCATCCTTCAAGAGTCTGATCTTGAGATTCGAGACAAGAAAGGTACAGAAAATATGGTGGCGGATCACCTTTCAAGATTACATATAGAGATGAATGATAAAGCTAATAGAATGTCGATTGATGATTCTTTTCCAGATGAACAACTTCTATCTATCTCCACATTAAAAGCTCCTTGGTATGCTGACTTTGTCAACTATCTTGCTTGCGGAATTCTTCCACCAAAACTCAATTTTCATCAAAAGAAAAAAGTTTATCGCTGATGTCAAACACTTTGCTTGGGATGAACCCCTGCTATATCAATGTTGTGTTGATGGGTTGTATAGGAGGTGTATCCCGGAAAATGAGATTTAGAATATTCTCTTCCATTGCCACTCTTCCTCATATGGTGGGCATTGTAGTACTTCTAAGACAGCTGCTAAAATACTACAAGCTGGATTTTATTGGCCATCTATCTTCAAGGATACCATAAGATATGTGCTAGCTTGCGATCATTATCAAAAGACCGGTAACATCTCCCGACGATATGAAATGCCTTTAAACAACATTTTGGAGGTGGAAATCTTTGATGTATAGGGAATTGATTATATGGGGTCGGTCCTATCTTTATGTGGAAACAAATACATCTTAATAGTAGTGGACTACGTTTCAAAGTGGGTTGAAGCGTTACCATCTTCCTAAAGTGATTCTAAAAGAGTGATAAAGCTCTTTAAAAAGATTATCTTTCCAAGATTTGGTGTTCCAAGGGTAGTTATTAGTAATGGTGGTTCACATTTCATTGAGCGACAGTTTAAAAATCTTCTAAAAAATATGGAGTGGCCCACAAAATCACCACACCATATCATCCTCAAACAAGTGGACAAGTGAAAGTTTCAAATAGAGAAATCAAGAATATTTTGGAAAAGACAGTTTCTAAGTCAAGAAAAGATTGGGCATTGAAGCTTGATTATGCTGTGTGGGCATACCGTACTGCTTATAAAACTCCTATTGGAATGACACCCTTCCGATTGATTTATGGGAAACCTTGCCATCTTCCTGTTGAATTAGAGCACAAGGCTTATTGGGCAATCAAGACTTTAAATTTTAACTTGAAGAAAGCCGGAGAGCGAAGAAAGCTTCAATTACAAGAACTTGATGAGTTACGACTTGATGCCTACGAAAATGATAAAATTTATAAAGAGCATACCAAGCGATGACATGATAAACAAATTGTTCGACGAGAATTTCATGAAGGCAATTTAGTGTTACTTTTTAATTCTAGGTTTAAGCTCTTCCCAGGTAAGCTCAAATCACGATGGTCCGGTCCTTTCAAAGTGAGCAGGGTATATACTTATGGTGCAATTGAAATATGGAGTGAAGCAACATGTTTTTTTATTTTAAACCCAGAAAAGTGAGCATGAGGCCCGACCCAGTTATATTATATTTATATTTTTTATTTTAAACCCAGAAAAATACTCTAAAATTGCTAAAATAATATAAAAAATATCCTAAAATTCAAAAACATAGAACTAAAAGCCTTATTGACTAAAAAATAAAAAATATACCAAAAAAATAAAAAAGAAAAAAAGAAAGAAAATACATACATTTGGCATGCCGGGCCATATTGGCCCAAAGCGGGCCGCGGGCCGTGCCAGCCCATTGGCTGCAAACCCCTAGCCCAGTGCGGCCCGGGGTTTGGGCCGTGCTTAGCTTGGGCACGGTGCTACAATACAGTGCCCAAGCCAAGCATGGCCCATCTCTTATCAGGCCGTGCCAGGCCCTAGTCGGCATGGCCCATTTGATATCACTAGCTGTGCTTTATGGGACGTGAAAAAAAAAATTCGGAGGAAGAGAAATTTTTAAAAGGTACGCACCAATCTCAACGGACCAACCATCCGCCCTTTTTGAATTCTTTTTAATTTTTTTAAAATTTTATTTATTTTTACTTTTTGTTTTCATCTTTTGAGATTCTTATCTTATTTTTTAAAAAACAAAAAGATTTTCTTCTTTTATTTTTTTTTAAATCAAACTTTCCTTTATTTTTTTACTTTATTTTAAATCACTTAATTTTTATTTTTAAACAAACTGATTTTTTTCTTTTTAATTTTTAATTTTTATTATTTTATTTATTTTTTAGAAAAAAAAAATCCTCTCTTTAATTTTAAATTTTTTTTAAAATCCGAATTTTTACATATATATATTCGAATTTTCATATTATATATATATTATTCTTTTTCTTCTCTTCTACTTTTCATCACTGTCTCCATCAACACAACCTTTCCCTCCGACACTCTCAAGATGTCCCCTAAACGTGCAAGGAAAGACGAGTCCATAAATTCCCAAGGCCGCCCACGTGCTCCTCCTTCTCCACGGCAAGGTAAGTCATCTAACCCATCTAATACTCATGGAATAACCTTTAGAGATTCACAACAAGAAGATCGATATAACATGCTAGCAAAAAGAAAAATCGTGAATACTAGATATATCGATAATAGTGTACTCCGCACATTAGGGTTATTTGATGGCATACAAGTAGGATGGACACAACTTAGAAAGATGAAATATCCTACTTATGAGAGACTCACTTTAGAAGTTCTAAGTTCCATTGACATTAATGTACTTTATGGCCCGGGATGCGAGGAAGGAGAAATCACCTTTCATTTATCTAACAAAGAACATCACTTAACCTTAGATACCTTTAATGGAATTTATGGATTGCCTTGTGGTTGTGATAAACGACTCCCTAGAGCCTTTCATGCACATGAATTTGGAATTCTTTAACCAATGAATCATCCTATGAACCTTCACGAGGTACGGCAACTAGTCTATGGAATCCTTGTTTTCGGTATATTCACTGTATTATGGCACATACGGTTTTTGGTCGTGGTGATAGTGATGGAGTGGTTCGACAATCAAGTTATTATTTTTATGGGCTATGATGAATGAGGTCCACCTTGACACGGGCTCGTATTTAGCTAGGCTATTTTCTCATGTAGGGCGATCCACATCCGGTGACATTGTTATTGGTGGCCTCATACTCCTCTAGCCCTTGCTTTTAATTATGACTTATCTTCTTTGAAATAAGCTACAGGCAGTACACGGATCGACATGGAGTCCTGCATTGCAATGCAGATGATCATCAAAGAAGGCGATGTCTATTGCCTGATCTCCCTTATCCTCTTCCTGACCCTGAGAAGACTACTGTTCAAAGGCGTGAAAATTAGAATTTCCCCAGTGATGATCAACCTGCCCCACTAACTACTGAGAAAGGTGATGGAGGACTTCCATCTTTTCCATCTGACCCAGCCTCTACCAACTCAGAGAGTGAAAATTTCTCATGCGTATATCGCTCTCTCTCTCTCTCTCTCTCTCTCTCTCTCTCTCTCTCTCTCTCGCCATCATATCTGAGCATCGCCGATAGGAAATTCTCTTTGCACAACTTCACCAACAGATGCGCGACATAAATGTCAGGATGAAAACTATGGAAACCACATTGCAAACAATATACAACTGGCATCTTTCCCAAGGCCACCTTCCTCCACCACCATACTGATCTTGTGAGTAAACTTTTTCCCCTCTCCTACATTGAGGACAATATCTCTTTCAAGCATGGGAGAGTCTTTTTTGCATTAGTAATATTTTATGCATGTTGCATGATGGGATTTAGGTATTACATGTTTAGTATGCTTACCCTTTACATAGTTATCATCTTAGTGCATATAGATTCATTTAGGTGTTTCATAATAAAAATTTGAAAGAAAAAAAAATTCGTTAATGGATTTCAGAATTCATTTGACTAGAATTTTTTATATGACACATAAAGATGGTCTAAGATAGAGTCACTATTTATTATCAATAGTTTTTGGGCATACACTTTTCATTTACAATAATATTTGTGCTACCTCTATTGTTCTTGATCATATGCATCTTAATCCGGTATATATCCTTGCAAATGAAATTCTTGAAAGTCCAGGACTTTTATTATATCTTACAATTGGGCAATAAGGAAGAAGTGATATAAGCCAAATTTATGTCAATTGAAGTTTAATGAAATAATAATTTTTCGGCACTGTTCCACTGCTTTGAGTGGCCGAGTAGCCTGGGGTTCTGGCTCCTAATAAGAGTGTTCCTCTAGTAGAAAGGCCATAACTAAGCATAAACGCGTACATGTAGATTTGTAATTTATAATTACAATCTATGTTAGTCAAAAAAAATTTAAAAGGGAAGAAAAAGATGAAAAAAAAAGTGATGAATAAAAGACCCGTTCATCTTTGTGACTTTCTTATTGTTTTCCATGTTAAATCAATTCTATCATTTGAGTTTTGACTAAAAAAAAGGTTAAGAATAATGAATTCTCTTTGGATTTCATGGTTATTTTGCTTGAGGACATGCAAAGGTTCAAGCATGGGGGAGTTTGATAAGTAATAAACTATAGTATATTTCTATTAGATTTAGGCTTCATTTTTTAGTTGACCATGCATATTTCCCAATATTTCTAGCTCAATTTCACTCTTTTAGTTCAAGTTATTGGTCTTCATCAGTTTACATACAGATAAGTGGAGTTTGGCCTTTATTTGAAACGTGGGTGACCTGTGGTAACTACCACACCCATGGATCGTGATGCAGAAATTTAAAAGACTAAAACCCTAGAAGATGCACAACCTGCCCATGCCAGCTAATATAGGCATGGATCTTTGTCACCATCGCAACCCTAATTTAACCCTCCTCTATATAAAGACAAGAAAAAGAATTTTAAAAGATCTTTGGCTAAGAGAACAAGGAGACGATTTCTCTAAGGGTTTGGAGATCATTTAAAGCTATCAAAGAGGGGAAAAAACAAAGATCAAAGGAGAGATTCATCAATCTACAAGAATATCATACGTGGAGGATCAAAAGTTTATTCTTTCTTATTCTTTGATTTATTTCATGTTTAGATCTATAATGGATATGAATATTTTAGCTTATACATCGAACATAAGCGAGTATATCTTCTGTTCTAGGATTGGGATTAGCCCAATATTTAGATAATTGACGATGAATTGACTTTTACTTTCTTATTAATGTTTATTTGCTTTTCATTCACTTTTATGGAACTTAATGCTTGTGAATGAGTTGGGCCCCTCATATTTGCATGATTTTAGATACCAAAGGAAGGACCGAAAGGTGAACTAAGATATTGGAAACCCTAAAATTGAACCCGAAATCCTAGATTATGATTTCTTGAGGATAACTGGATGTCATAGAACTTAAAGGATCTAATTAGATTCAATTACCACAAAAGTAGGAGTTGTTCTAAGTTAGATACCGCGCTATATTCTGAAAGAAAATAGTGAGTATCCTAGGATATTCCACCTTCAAAACTACTAAACTAAATCAATAAAAAAAGTCAATACGAAGTCTTTTATCTATCATTGTGTTGAACCTTAATCCTAGAAGCCCTTGAAATCTGAATTATTCATCTAAGCCATTGGTAGCCTTAACTTTGACAATTTTAGTTTTCATTAGTTATTATTTCTTCTAAATAACCCTAATTGCAAGAAATTGGTAATTAGCAACAAAGACCTCGTGGGAGTGATATTTAATTTACTACTTAAATGATGTGTGCACTTGCGGTACACATCAAGTAATTAGCAAGGTTGTCAAACCCTCAGACTCGGACTGGTCTGGCCGGTTCAACCGGAAAAACCGGGAACCGGCCATGTGGCCGGCCGGGTATACCCCATTGAACCAGGTAATAAAAAAACCCGGTGTTAACCCGGTGACCCGGGTGTTTCAACCGGGAACCGGTTGACTCGGTCGGATCAGTTGGTCACAATGTTTAATTTTTTTTTACAATATTTAATAATTTATTATTATTTTCTCATTAGACAAAAAATAGAATTACAATATATATATATATATATATATATATATATATATATATATATATATATATATATATATATATATATATATATATATATATATTATAAACATACCAACAAAAAAATTAATATTTAAAAAAATAAAAATCTATTAATGTGTTATGTAAATACTTTCTAAAAAAATTTAATTTATTAAAAATAAAACAATAAATGAGTGTAATTTTTATTATAAAAAAATATAAAATTAAAAGTATTTTTAATTAAATAAAAAATATAAGAAAATTTAAAACAAAATAAAAACTCAATTGAGATATAAAAATTAATGAATTAAATTTCTTATCTATTTTAACAAAATCAACCAATAAACAAATAAATAAATAAATAACACTGAGAGAAGTTCGATAATTATATATTAATATATTAAATTTGTAAATATTTAAAAAAATATAAAAATAAATGACATAATTAGAAAACTCTACTGTATATAAGATCATTTATCAATTTAAATATCAAATTTGAGTAGATTTTTATATTATAATTATGGGTTTAATATTATATTTACTCATTATTAATTATTATAATATTTTCTATATTTAATTATTGACCCCGATTCAACCCCGGTTCGATCCGGTCGAACTCATTGACACCTGACCCTTGGGCTTAGCCAGGTCATTGCCCGGGCCGGGTCTGACAACCTTGGTATTTAGACTTAGCTGTATAGTAGTTGAAATTTCCACCCCGATGCTCCTCCTAGGAGACAATGGCATTGAAATCGCCAACCGCCAACCAGGGAAGCTGTAATCTCGCAAGCATGGACAGTTTACATTCCACACTTTGATTTGAGCCTCCAGAAGTTGAGGATTATAGACAACAGATAAAATCCAACTATCCAAATCAAAAAAAGTAATTACCAGGTGCAACGCATGTTTGGTCAAAGCGATAGGTGTCACCCTCGCACACCCTTTCTTCCACAAAGTCAAGAGGCCCCCAAACAAGCCCTGTGCTGGAATTGCAGCCTAATCCCAACATTTTGACATCCGATTACAAAAACGCAAAACCCTATCTTCGTTGGCCCTTGTTTCTATGAGACACAAGATCTGCGGCTTGTGCTTGTTCAGCAAATCTTTGATGCAGTTCCGTGTAACTAGGTTAGATAAGCCCCTGCAGTTCCAACAAATCACGTTAATCATTTGTATGTACTTCATAAAAAAACTAAAGATAAATACCACCCCAAAAACGCAATTCATAAGGGTTGTTCCTCCCTTTCTTAGATCGATTTGCAGCTTTCGCTACCCCTCTTCTGGCTACTGTCTCTGCTCGGGCTTCCATCTGATATTGAGACAATGTCATCTCCTCCTCCGATTCAACCCTATCACTAGAGCCGTCAGAGTTCCCCGCATCCTTGACCTCCACGAGTCTATTCTACAGACCATCCATTATTTGGTCAACCAGGTTGTTGTGCACTCCACTCTCGTGTTGCCTCATAAACCTTGACGAGGAGGGAGAATGGTCACGGCCTTCGGTTACGAGGCTACTAGAGGTCATCAGAAGTGGCCTTAGAGAGCGGGGGGAGGCCATGATGCCTTTCCCCTTTTCCACTGCTTTCCTGATCCCCATCTCATCAACATCCCCTTGGAAATCTACCCCGCCCTCAAAGTCTCCTCGCTCTAACAAATCCCCAGGTAGAGGCCTCGAGCCAGACACCTCTATCCGCCCATTACCCAAGGACGGCAAGATCACATCCCCGATTGGAGGATCCATGGAGATTTGGTCTGTCTCTGCGTCCCGAAACACTCCAACGATCAGATTTGGATCAGCACTATGATGTTGATTCCTATCTCGAGGCATCGCAAAGTGTCCCCCACACGTCACCCATCAATTACCACGAGGCTTTTGCGTATCTGCCGGTGCAACCACGTGTCAGTCTCGCACCTTCCCCTCCTTCCACATGTCGCGCATTGACAGACCCCCTCCGTATCTCGCTCCCTGTCCTGGTTTCGGTACCTGACCACCCCCACGCCCCCGGCGGCGATGTTGGACCACCAACCACGGATCGTACAGGTTGCCAGCTTCCGGTTAGCTATCCATCTTGGAAGCTCTACTGGCGTCCTCACCGATGTCCAGATGCCTAGTTTGTTGGCCATGGAACTGATCGACGACTATCGCTCCCTCACCTGCCTCTCCACTCGCTGGCTCCCCAAGACCAAGGGGGCAAGAACCTTCACCATGTCCAACCAATCCACATTTAAAACAGAACACAGGCAAACATTCATAGAAGACAGGCATCATACAACCGTTGTCGTCGTCCCCAATCCAAAAACCCCGTTTTAAGGGCTTAGATAAGTCGATTTCGACACAGATCCTTGTGAACTCGATTCGGGGTAGCTTTTCCGTATGATCGACCATATCAACACTCTAACACTTGATATAAAAGAAGCTATTTGGCATATTAACTATTGTGAAGCTACTATGCTCTCTCCAGATGTCCGAAAAAGTGAGCTTCAATTGATCAAGCGGTAGAACCTCCCCAAGAAATTTGCCGTAGCGCAAAGTTCTCATGCATGCCCTCATGTGTTCCAGGGCACACGTAGTTGAAATTCATTGTCCATGGCACGGTTCAATGAAGGGCCTTCGTTTGGCGAAGAATTCTCTCCACCCTTCCCTACATTTGCCCATGATCTACCCACCACTATAGGGTTCGAAGGAGCCCTCACTAGCCATGGCTAAGGGAAAAAGGAGCAGGGTTTTTTTTTAGAACATGAGCAAAAGCTAAAACCACACGACCTAACTTAGAAACTGAATTGACTAAAAAACAAAACAAAACAAAAGGAAAAAAAAATTAAAAAACAAGTCATGCTTTTTCAACTGCATTCTCAATCCAACTGGGAAGAAAGGCGCAGGTTAGAAGAAAGGAGAAACAAGAGTGATGCCCTCGGGAGGATGAGTTAGAGACTTTGGGCAAATTAATCCTCCATGACATATAAAGAACGCATTTTTAGCAGCAAGTACCATGCAAGCATTATCCGAAGTGATTGGGCGTAAGGAAAAGAAGAGAGAACATAACAGCGCATACCCAATTCCAACATCCTAATCTTGCAATCAAGCTGCTTTGAGGAGCATAATTTCTCACTAACTACGCTGATGATAATTTTGATTCAACAGATGAATGAAACACAATCAAGCAGACATGACCATGATAGTGGGTCTACAATGCAAAATAATCATAATAACTTAAGTATTAAGGTCCTAACAGCCATACATATTTGATAGGTGCTTCACTAACTGAGAGCACTTAGCATCGAGTCCAACAGTTAATTTAGACGCAAATCCTGCAGATAGTCAGATAACATTCAAAACAAAGTAACAACTGACAAAAGTTATTTTACTTCTCATGAGTGTCTAAGTGAATTTGCAGATTCAACTGCTGAGATTCACCGGTAAAAACTGATACGATGGTCATCACCATGGGGGCATTCTTGGCATTCTTGAGGTCACAAGGTAAGTCTACAAAAAAACAATACAAGTCATATAGACAAAATAGTAAAACTTATATTAAAATCCAACTAGGACTACACATTCTGATAATGAGAACCACTATGAGTACTTAAAAAATCCATGAATCTCATATTTTGTCTGTTAATAAAGGTACCCCATTTAATGAATAGTTTTCCTTCAAAATAACAAGCAAACCTCCACAGATGCTTCATCAATTCAAAGAAGTAGGTAAATGTGTTCAAATGGAGGTGGATCCAGCAGTAAAAAGGTCAGGTCAGATTTTACATACAAAAAGAGAGATAAAAACAAAGAAGGTATCAAACAGAGAAACTAAAATATAACTGACATTTCTATATCATAGGAAAGTTCAAAATAAGTTTGCTTTCAAAGCATATAGGAGGGCACAGGTGACTTAAATCAACTTGCATGGTTTGCTTAAATGAGTACATCTGTCAGCTTGGCTTAAAATATAAAATATAAAACTATTTTTATATGAGTTTTCAGAAATTGTTCCTTCTTCCATCTCTTCCTGATTATCTTACAAAAGAAATGAGTCATTCCCCTGATGCTCTCTGGATGAGCACAAACTACAAATATTCTTTCTATCAACATTATTCCACAGAGGACAATCACATCTCCATTATACATAGCAATTGAAGAATATTGATGTGATCTTAGATAGGTAAAACAGTTTTTTCAGTTAAATTTAAAGAAAAAGATCACTTCAATAAAGCAAGGATCACTAACATTCTTTACCTAAAGTCAAGATTTTCTAGTGAACTATAAGCTTCTATCTTAGCACAGGTAACAAATCACCATCTCACCAAAAAACAAAAGTCAAAAGTAACTAGTCTACTTTTAGCATTACAACCATGAGGTGAATAGAGAAACAAGCATACATGTTCCTACAACTTACCTTTTTCCAGCCTTTTTGGTTTCAAACTCATCAACAGAAAGATTTTACTCCCTGCTTCCCCATTTTTAGCACATCCTCGGGGGAAAGTATCTTAATACACCACACATTGTTCAGGAATGCCCTGCATTTGGCAAATCAGGTGGACAAGAATTTCTGTGAGCAGGCAACTTAAGTTCCAAGAGAATTGATATAGGAAAAAACAACTGAAACACAAGAAATACTGGATCTATCATACAAACAGATATATAAACAGACAAAAATCTTCACAATCCTAGCACAGAAGATGGAATAATAAGATGTGATCAAGTGACTAATCTCCATGATCGCAGCCACATCAATCTTAACTTCTACTATCAATTGTTAGATGTTTTCCTAAAGCATGGTACAAGATATTTCCAATTTCATTAAAATGTTGAGGACAGTAACTCCCCCAGTTAGACTGCAATCAAGAATCGAAGTGCAAAAGTCAAGCTACAAGGCATTCCAATTTTTTAAGAGCTCAAGCAGATAAACAAAAATAAAATTATCAAATTTGTCGATTACAAAAACAGCCATTTTGAGATATGAAAACTACGTGAATTGTCAACATCAAAAATTACATAAATGGAATGTGATGTAAGCATGCAAAACAGACTTATCAAGAATTCATAGCGCCTCTGGTTGTGCTCATGTTAGAGATCTTGTTTACAATATATTACTCTTACCAAATGTTGGAGAAAACATACTATTAACTAATTACTAAATTTTTGGGAAAAAATAAATAAATAAATAAACAACTTTTCCTATATTAGCTCATGCACAAAAAGGGAATTTGATTAACTGCAAAGAACAATTAAGTCAAGTTGCTCAAATCTAGTAACACAGACATGACCAACATGTCAAAAACTCTTAAAAGACTAGATATTGAATATGACTCCACGACATAAAGTTTTTGTCAGTTATAAGCTTGATAGAAGGTTAGACAATTGCTAAGCAATTTAGTTAGCATGGCAGCCAGCCAAAAAAGGAGGAAATCACACTTGAAACAACCTAGGCTAATTGATAGCTTCAGAAAGACTATGATAACCACAAATTATCTGAATAAATACAACTAATAAAGCAAATACACTCGTAGGGAATTGGAACTTTCTTACTCCCATGGGTCGTCGCCAAGGAGAAGAACATCATTCTCCCTGTCAACAAATACAAGCTGCCAGCCTGATCTTAGAGGGTCTTCCAATTCACCCTCAATACCAAACATCTGACCCAGCTCTTCACGAAGTTCTTCGTAATTGCTGAATCGGGTGATGTCCAGTGACCTCCCAACTGATCCTGATTTGTAAACCTGAGAAAATATATAGATACAATTATAACATGCCTTTGTTAAAAGTCGTTTAAGCAGATCTCATTGTGAGAATCACCTTCACAAATGTTTTGGTTTGCTGATCAGCCTCTCCAGTGTTTTGCAGCATACCAGATGACTCATCCAAGCAACCATATAGAGAATTCTGAACACAAGAAGCACTGTATGGCGCTGGAGAAACATCATCTACAGCATTAGCACTATTTAGACTAGGAACCGCATTGGAGAGGAGAGAGGATGAATCTATGCTAACACCAAATAAGGTGTGATTCTGTGAGTCTGCCGTACAATTTTCAGGTTCCACAGAACCATCTTTACCAGGAAATGGTGGTAGCAAGTTGGCACTGCCAAGGTGAGCGATATGAGATAGTGTGTACTTTGCATCCCATGGTTGCAGGCGTTGGTCACTCATCATGGGCTGACCAACTCTAGAAAAATTCAGAAGATTTGCACTTCCTTGAGTGGAAGCAGATTCTATCATATTCTGAAGAGATGTGGGTGCTAAATTAGTTGAGAAGTTAGCCAGTGTATCAGGAAATGTTATTTTCTGGCCCAATGAAGACAGCAAAGGTGCTTGCTGCTGCATCATGTGATTGTTGGCATTCTCAAATGATTCTGCATAACATTGCAGTGATGGAACCTGTGGGTTTTGTTGCCCATCAGATGGCACATGCAATTGCTGATGTGGAACATAATGAGACTGATTTTCTGGTATGCACTGTGCCTGAGAATTCACAATCTGCTGAGCCTGAGTTTGTGGAACAATATGCTGCTGCAAAAATTGGGTGCTTCTGCAGGCCTGCTGTGGAATTTGGAAAGGCTGCTGGAAGTTCAGATATTGCTCCTTCAGATAATTCCCTCCTTTCATATCCTGCAAGGCTGCAGCAGTCATTGCTTGGTACTGATCACGCTCATTTCCAAAAAGTACAGGGTCAAGCCTTGGTTGAACCCAAGAGGCCATGCCAAATGACTGAAAATTCAGAGACTGAAACCCTTGCTCTCCAGCATCGCTCCGCAGCCACATGTAAGCATTCTCATCATCTTTGTTGTCTGGTAATATCAGTTACAAAGATAGTGCTATGAGTATGCAAGGCTTTTTTGCATTAATAATACTGACATTTAACATCAATGATTAGGCACTAGGAGAAAAGATTCATATACTGGTCAAGTGTGGTATGTCTGCGTGCATGTCCAGAAGATAGGAATTTTGGAAAGCTATTTAGGGAATGGTAAAAGATGGAGCTAATGGTGATGGAGGCAGAGGACATGGCAAATATAGAAGTGGTGATGAAGGCAATGGAGGAGATTTAGGGAAATACAGTTGTAAATTACAATAATTTGATAAAATGGAAACATCAAATTGTTAAAGAAATCCTTCAGCAAAATCCCTTTGAAACGGTGAAGAACAACAATAACAGTTTTTTCCTGCGACTGATATTCCAAGAGGAAGGGTTCCTATCAAATAGTTAGAAGATAGCCTTTTGTAATGAAAAGGGTGAAGGATGTTAATAGCAGAAGTCCCATTTAAAACTTCAATGTCTTTCCTTCAATCATCTTTCATTATTATCATTTCATATCAGCTCACAGCTGATCAAATATTTGCACTTTGCCAAGACAACAAGTTATCAACAACATTATCCTCACAAGATCTGAATGTAGACAGATAGTGATGTATCATCACAAGCCTAAATTTCTGATACTAGGCAAAAGTTGACATCATAACAGTCTACACCACTACACTTATACTTAAGAGTATAATCTCCCATCTACTTGATTCATCCCCTAAATCATACTATATTATCCATCTTAAGAATGTGCATCCACCGAAGAAGACTGGTTCCCGTCCCATTTCAACAAGCTATATTTTGGTCACTTTGCCACAACAAAGATAATCTTGGATAATAATTATATGATTTTTCTCCACACTGTCCTCTTTGGATCAAGAAAGATGTGAAAACAGAACTAAAGTCATTTATACATTTACATGTCCCTTGGTTCAACCCACTAAACTAGCTCTAATAACCCTTTTCCAGGATCATCCTTCAACTCTCCCCCATGCTGTCCTCTTTGGATTGAGATAGATGTGAAAATATCAGTAAGTCATTTATCAATTAATATGTCCTTTGGTTCAATCCACTAAACTAGCTCTAATGACCCTTTTCCTGGATCATCTTTTAACTCCTCCCAACACAAACATCAGTGTCCTCAACTTTGGCCAGAGCTAATATTCTCAACATTTTTATAAGCAGTACGATCCATAAGGTGCCAATTTGACTATATTCAAGCATAGATAATAAGAATATATCACCACTTTCTCTTAAGGCACTGGTATCTTTTTGCTCACCACAGTCAATGAAAACCATATACCATTTTCAATAACAAATCAAGTTTGTAATTACCTATTCCGGTGGCCACACTAAATCTTATACACCTTAGCACAAGTGCTAATATATAGAGCTCACAATGGTGTTCAAATATATTAAAAAAACAATAGAAAACAAGCACCTCTATGATGCTAACTATCTCCATCAGAGATGAAAAATTCACTAAGATGTGAAAATTGTCGGACTATAGTGGTTGGCATGTGAGCTTAGCATCAATTGTAATAAAAATAATGACTTACAGAAGATATATATTCCAGAGTTTTGGTCAGAAAATTGTGATGACACATAATGACAGACAAACTAAAACTGAATGGTACTCAAAAAATACCTATTCCGGTGGCCACACTAAATCTTATACACCTTAGCACAAGTGCTAATATATAGAGCTCAAAATGGTGTTCAAATATGTTAAAAATACAATAGAAAACAAGCACCTCTATGATGCTAACTATCTCCATCAGAGATGAAAAATTCACTAAGATGTGAAAATTGTCGGACTATAGTGGTTGGCATGTGAGCTTAGCATCGATTGTAATAAAAATAATGACTTACAGAAGATATATATTCCAGAGTTTTGGTCAGAAAATTGTGATGACACATAATGACAGACAAAACTAAAACTGAACGGTACTCAAAAATTTAAAAAATAATTATTCAAATGAAAAACTCATCAATCAAATTCAAAGAAAAGTGGGCATAATTGGATAAAACCATAGAGGATTAGATTTATAGAAAATATACCCAAGTAAGAGGGAACTGCAGGATGCCATGGTCGCTTAAGCCTGAGAGGGAATAATGATGGATACATGGGAAATGTCGTCAAAGGCTCAATCTCCCACAATGAAACTCTAGGTTGCCTTTCCCCTGCTGTTGATTCATCCCAGCCAACCTGCAGTCATAGAAAGAAAATCTATTTCAAATTCGAAGCACATTCTCAAACATTCACATAGAATTGACTATATATTGGCATTTTATATTATGACTTGAAGCATCACAAAAAGTAATCTTGAAGAAAACGAACGAAATTCAAGCCTTGAGTGATCTTCCATATTAGAGACTAATTTAAAGCAAGGAGTCATGGAAATAAGAAATTATGGAGAAAAAAATTCTAAGTCCCTAAAAAGTAAGTAGCACTTAAGTGAATCTACTCCTGTCATTTATTTCTAGGCAAGCATGGAGTGGAAAGCAGCTTATCTTTGTTCATTTTAATTGTATTCAGTAAACTCATGCCCTGCAGGCACTGATGATTGCCTTCTGTATGCTCATTTCGTGGTATGCATTATTCAGGGTTATGTTCCAACTAATCCCAGATAACATTACCAAAAACTGCCTCAAAAAAGAACTTGGCCCTCAGTATATATGTGGCAGTACCATTTTCACTTTCCATTACTTTTTGACGGTTACAAGGAAATGTTGCTCCCCAAATAAGCAGAAAAGGAGATGCACTGATCACAGTCTGAATTATATGGCGACATGGACATCTTTAGTGAGATGTTTATAATGACTTACCAAAACAACTGGTATTTTTTTATTTCAAACATACTGAATGATCAAAAAGGTCTAGACCATGAGGTGGTGGGTTTGCTGTGTTATAGAAACATAGGAATTAGGTCCATAAGATCACAAATAACATGTCTGACTAAAAAACAACGGGCACATCTCGATCAAATTACAAGGTTTTAATAAGAACCTTGATTACATGATCCCAAATCAAAATCAGGATGGGGAATAAAGCATAACTAAAAAAACCTAATGTCTCATCGAAAGATGGACAAAGAATGACTAGTGAACACAGCTTTGTATCTAAATTATACACTATCTGAACCACCACAATATGGTTGCTAACACCAGGCAGGGATCAACCAACATGTAACTGTAGTAGGCTAGATCTACAAAAAAAAATGGGATGACTACACAAACAGAATCAACACTCAAAATCCCAAAACGTAAAAAGGGTTGAGTATAAAGTCAACATAGTATAAACAATTGTACTGAAGATTCAAACTATATCACTCATGTACAGATCCAAAATGATGGTAATCTATAATTCACATACTATAAAAAGAAAAAGAAGAAGGTAGGTAAGATTTTTCCAAAGGACAGTAGCTTCAAAAACCATGGCATAGGGTTTCTAAGCATAAACAATTTTTAATTGTTTAAGCTGAACTTCAATGATAAATAAAAATAAGCTCCTTCTAAAGGTTTTAAACCACAAGATAGAATTATAACAAACATATCAAAGTGCCATAATAGCATTTGGGAGATATAATATTTATCAAATTGTTTCCACAAGTGCTTTACCTTAACTGACCTCCAATGAGAATTTGGCCAACGAACAGGATCTAAATCACTTAAGCCTGTTATAGTCCCCATGTACCTAAATTAAACATAAATTTAATTCAAACTGCTGTCTTATTTAAAAGAAAACAAAGCTAATTAACAAAATATAATGTGATTGAACCAGTTAATCTATAAGCAGCCAAAAGAAAAATTACTGATACGCCTATGTTTTGTAAAAACAGTGGTATCCATATTTGAGGATCGTCAACAAACAAAGTAAGACAAACAAATAATTTCTCAGTCATGTATGATGGTCGGGCAATGAAAAATGACCTGCGCACACTCGACTCCTCGGTCTCAAAAAGCATACGGAAACGCATGCCAACTGATACACGAGTGTGAAAGACGGCCTTAACATACTTTGAAAGAGGAATCACAAACTCAGATGGGCTTGCCCTACAAATTTGAGTTTCAAGCAAAACATTAATGCTTTACACAGATAAACGTCTGGCATAGATAAACATGAATCTTATAACCACCTTGGATTATAAAAGATGGTGAACCGGCTATTTGTAGCAGCAGCATGAGCAGCTGCAGCTAGAAGTCCTATATGCATGCTATCACTTGATAGAACCGAAGAAGGCATCACAGTTTGAGGGCGGCTAGCACGTCTAATTCCCAGAAGAAGCTGATTCTTTTCATTCCTAACAATCAAAAAAGTATGTAATGTAAAACCATGCATGACAAAAGATTTAATTTAATACAACACATTCAACAGGAACTGGAGAATCACCAAATAAAAAGAACTGAATCACCAGCAACAAGTCTCTTAGCACTGACAAAGACACTCCACCCTGTGGTGAGAAGATGCCTTTTAGGCTGACCTGCAACAAGGACTTATTTTAAACTATAGTCTTCCATATTCCATGTGTGGAGAATAATAATCAGCAACAAAAGCAACATAGCATACAAATCTGTGAAGGTTGCATTAGAGAACAATACTTACACATTAATTCTGAAAACTTACAAAGTATAGTATCATGTAGCTCTCCATTTAACACAGATTTTAAATGCAAACAAGTTTTGAGAGGGAATAGAACTCTAGGAAATCCAACCACAGGTGGCATTCTTTGCATAGATCTTTACAATATTTAAATCCTTTGCAGCAAGCAGCATGTGTGTGTTTTGAGTTGAAGCTACAATGTATTATTAGATTCTCATTTGGTCACTCTTACAAGTTATCAAAGGAAAAGAAACGGAAATTCTTAACTGCCAGCTACCCTTTCAGATGAACATCATCATTCCAACAAGACTTTCACATGCATCCACTAGACATTCATTACCTAAAAGAATTAACCTCACAAATCAATATATATCACCCTTCAAATGGATTGTCATTAGCTGATAATAAATCATGTGACCCTCCTAGAGGCTTGCTACTTTAACCTACAAAGAAGCAAATATCAATCATGCCTTGAGAATCCTACTTAAAATGACATAATTGAGCCCACCTTCATAAGAATTTAACAACACATGACAAACCTTTTCCCTTGGAACTTAGATCATCTAATGAATTAACTTCAATAACACCATCCACAAGAAGGCTTTAAATCATTCTTAATCTTTTCAGGCACAACATCAAATAGATTATCAACTTGCATGTGTCATCAAAGGAATCTAGATTAACCCCTTTCCATCTGGATCCCCTTGTGTAGTATAAGATTTTGGCAAAAGTTTTCAGCATAAAACCATATCTAACTGAACTGGTTAAACCAATAAGCCTAACCTTTTTAGCTTTTATAATGGCATTCCCTGATGTTTTCTTGTTCATTTTGTTCCCCTTGCATGTGTCCAGCTTGTGCCTTGAACGTAATAAATGGACTGGTTCTCACTTCTTAACACCACCTCAGATTTTAGCAAGAGGATTTAACTAATTAATGAACCATTTTAAAACCTAAAAGGTGGCTATTTCTAGGGCTTCCTGCACCATTCCTTGTATGAAGCCAGGGTTATAGTATACCATACCATAGCATGCCTAACTGCTTTGTATTTGGTTGCTTCACAAGCCTTAAGCCATTACACTGCCATAGCAGGAATGATAAAAGTTAGCCAACACTCTTACAAACACACTTCTTAGAATCTTCTCCTATACGTGAACCATGTTATCCTTGTTCATAATAAATTTATTGCTTTATAGTCTAGGCACTGATCATTGTTTAGTACTCTTCTCGATTTCCTACTGCATGCACACTAAAGAGTTCAAAACTGGAATAGACAACATCGTCTTGGTTTTATCACAACCTCCTCAACATATTTTGCATTTTTCCAATATTAACCTGTGGTTTCTTCTGTATAAGTTGATTGTTAGGAACATATGATAAAAAAAAATTTTAAGTATGATGGCAGGCCAAATTATGTAGTCTGAAAAAAGCAGAAGTGAGTCAAGTGACTGTCATAGAGGCCATTGAGAGAAATCTAATATAAGAGAAACTTACAACTACCCGTTAGCTAATTCCAAGGCCCTGGATAATTAGCACCATTTACAATATTGTACATTTGCCCCCTTTATACTTAATTTATTGCTTTTCATCTTCCTTAATGATTGCTCAAAGATTTCATGTCAAAGATACTTTACACAACAATATGGAAAGCTTTGTTACGAGAACCAAGCATTATTTATTATTTTCTGCAAATCACCAAGTAAAGGTGGCAGAAGCAAACAAAATCATTCTAGAGTGGACATATTGCCTCATGGGTCTCATTTTCTGTTCCTATCAATAAAAAATTTACTAAATTACACATGCATTAAGGCAGCACACTATCAAGCTTTCCTGTATGCAAAGTTATCACAATGAAGATCTCTTGAGTTAAAATAGTTAATCGACACCTTGAGGAATATCACTCACATACTGAGAACCTATAAAAAAGACTACTTGTAAGTTAGTATCTCATCAAGTTTTAGAAAAACCAATCACACTTGGATTTGCACTAAACAGAAATATTCTGACACTACCTCTAGAACTCATTCTACAAGGAAACCCTATCCTTATTGGCTCAATGCATCATAGATAGAAACTTCATTAATTGATACAATTGCTTCGCTGATGAGACATCATCAGCCTTATAAGCTGGTGAAAACATCTGTCAGCACCTTATCATGGATGCAAGCATCAAACTCTACAAGCAGCCTATATACTTCAGTGCACTATTGCCAGTATCACCTTTCAGCTTCATGAAACTCTAGTGATCAAATGGATTCTTTGCTATTATTAATTATCTCAAAACATCAAAATGTTAGGTTTTAATGATCTATTATCTTCAAATACTCTGAATTTTCTCACTAACTCCTTTCTTGTGAATATTGCTCTCCAGAAGTCTTATGTTCTCCCATTGAGTCTTGCTAGTTTTTATGCTCCCTTATTCTGTAAGGATCATGCCACCTTATAGATGATAATAATTAGGACAGACAACAGATGACTGCAGAATCCAAGAATACCTTGATTCTTCCTCATTAATTCCCTCTATTCTGAATTCGCCTGTGTCTTAAGTTGACTTAGTTGAGCCTCATTTGTGTTTCTGTCTGGATTTTATTTCCAGACACTGATGTCAGTTCGCCATTAATGTGATGCCAATGACTAACTCCAGAACATGTTCAGCTTCCATTTTACTGTTTTAATTTAAAATCGTAAAGTTAACATTTTACTGTTTTAATATAAAATCATAATGTGAGCTTGCGGCAAGCATCTGGCTTCTGATTGAACTCCAACTTATGCCAACTCATGAAAGTAGAAAAGATACCACAACCGAAGGGAGAAATTAATACCACTTAAACCAAAATAAACTTGTTCCACAGATAACTGCTACTTCTTTCTCTTCAAACATGTGCTATACGATAGTTTTCAATTTGTACATGTCATTAATATAGACGTTGTACATATTTGTACACGTTATATTAATGTCTCAAGTTCATAATGAGATACTTACCTCGAAAGATATGCCTAAACTTCCATTCAACATCATGAAGGTCCCGAGCAATAAGCTCCTGCGCAGGAGGCGTCTGAGTGAAATCCTACAGACAAATAGAATGTGAAATCATTAGCCAAAAGCTATAATACCTCTAAGGTAAACCAACGAAGACTTAACCAATAACATATAAATTAATAATCGACAAACCAGTGGAGGAAACACTTTCTCAGCTGCACGACGGGGAACAGAAAACCCTCCGTGCGTACTAGTGTCACTTGCTGTCAGAGTCTTGCAGAAATAATTCATTGGCTGCTTGCTCGGAAGACCCATATCCACCGGAAGGTAACTATCCTTCTGCTCTTGCTGCACACAAAGCAAAACATTGCCATAACTTCTACCGAGCAACAGAATCATAAGCATCATAAACTTGCTGAATAAAAATCAAAACTTTTACAGGGCTCAGAGGCTGCAGAGTCATCTGAGCGTAGACTTCATCAGTCTCCACATCCGCCTGATAACACACAATCACAAGTCAACAGTCACACAATGCGCTCCCTATTAAAACATCCAATCAAAAGAAAGCAAAACAAGATCACCAATAACTGACATGCATAGTGACATTGTGGAGCTGGCAAATCAGCTGAGGAGGCAAGCTCGGATAGTTGGGAATGTGACCCTCAACCTCCTTGTTCGTCGAAGCAGCAACCTTTTTCACAATCCAACAAAATCCACTTCAAGCATTACCTTCAAAACCTCTCCAAATCTCAAACTAAGAGCACCAAAAACAAAGTTCCAGAGATCTCACCTGCTCACTATGACCCTGAGGGAAATACACAACCCGAGTGCCGACATTCGGCAAGCACACCAGAGGCCCAGCACAAGCATGCCAAAGCTCCGAATTCAAGCACCTCTTCTCCACCCCTGCAAATCAAAACCCCCCAAGATTACTCCATCCCCACCAAAAATAACACCCAAAAAGCAAGATTAAAGAGAAGCAACACCTTCTTGCGACTGCTGCTGGCCAGAACCAGCTGTAGAAGGCTTCATCATCAAATCAAAACTCCAGCATCAAGAATTCCAGCTAAAAAAACCCCCAAATCACCACCAAACAAAACAAAATCAAGCTCAAACTGAAGAGCATTCAGATCTCTCACATCCTCCTGTACTCCAAACCCAAGTCGACATCTCCCCGAGCTCTCTCAACCGAGCTCCAAGAAGCTCTCGTTCCGCGAGATCGCCATCACGGTATCTGAATCCCAACCCAAGAGATCCCCCACTCTTTTTTCCTCCTCTGTTTTTTAATTTTTTTTTCTAAATTTTAAAAAAGAAAAAATTTTTGATGATTTCCAGCCACAGAGAGCGTCCAAGCTAACCTTTATTCATAAATAAATTAATTAATAAAATAAATACTGAAAAATCTGGGCCGTTAGAGACTCTGATGAACGATCTGAACCGTTAATGGTGAGTTGCTGACGTGTGTAAGAGAGAGAGAGAGAGAGTCTGAAAGATCTTTTAATGGTCGTTGTCAGGGTAGTACGGTGCATGATGCTCTCAAAGACTCTCTGTATATAAAAATTTATATTAATATATATATTATTATTATATCTATAAAGATGGATGGATACAACTGGGTGGGTCCCAAGAGCTGGGATTTAAACTCGTTTCCCTTTGAGTTCAGGTATATGGCACGGAATCGTTTCCCAACGTTAACGTTCCGTTTTCTCTCATTTTGCATGGGTGTAACA